>NW_021604596.1:7078315-7111355 GCF_004785775.1 Grammomys surdaster
AGAGAGAGAGAGAGAGAGAGAGAGAGAGAGAGAGAGAGAGAGAGAGAATTTATCTCATGAATTTTTAGTCATGTTAAGTAGTAGCCAATCTTAATTGTTTTTATATTAATTTTCACATTTCTTGACAAAATATCCAAAGAAGTAACAACAAAATATCTGGAGAAGCAACAAAAGAAAGAGCAAATGTAGTTTGGATGCACTCAAAATGAAGTACATCATGGAAGCAAAATCATCTTGGGAACTTAGAAAACCACAGTGGCAGGATTAGATATGGTGTGGCAGCTGGAGGGTGAGGTAACAAGTCACATGCTATCTTCAGAGCAAGAGAAATATGGAGATCAGGTCCAAGGAGTGGTGAATGCTGACACTTGGCTTCATTCACCCTTTTCCTCTTTATACTCAGCCTGAGATGTCAGGCTATGGATGGGGCCACACACACTCTGTAATTCTTCCTTCAGTTCCTTTCTGGAACATCCACACAGCCATGCCCAGAAGTATATCTACTAGGTGACTTCAAAGACAGTCATGAGGCCTTGAACACAAACATGTGCTTTGGGAAGCTTCTGCCTTGTCCATCTTTACAGTTCTGGCATTAAACTTACAAGCACAAGTAAGTTATGCAAGCTCCCTACCAATAAACTATAACCCAAGTCCTTAGGGTCTACTGCTAATTAAAAACATCAGATTTAGTTGTATCATTACAGGTATGAAATGATTACTGTATATATTTGTTATAAGATAAGTGAAAGTTACAGTGGTAGCTTTGATTATTTCCTGGTTTTCAAAGCACATAATAAAACTATTAGCTTTAAATAAACAAGTAGTGTGAAAAGGGAAGGAAGGTAGGGATGAGGGATTGTGCTGTTCTCAGAAGTACTGGCATAGTAAATTCAGTTCCAGATTCTATGCCAAAACACCAGGTGTCAGGTTTGCTTACTGTCTTGTGTGTTTATAATTCCAAGGCTGATAAGGAGACGGAGACTCTCTTGGTTTACTCTCCAGTCAGTTTAGTCTAATTGATAAGATTCAGGTTATTGATTGTCTCAAATGAAGTAGCTGTCCTCTGAACTCTATACATCCACACATACATGTTCCATGCATGCATGCATGCATGCATGCATATACACTCATTAAAACTAGGGAAAGAATATTAAGGATTAAGAGGAAGTGACATGGAAGCATTGCATATTATAACTTTTATCTATCCATGTGAAATGTATTCTGTCTTGTTATTCATTGCATAGAATGAACCAGCCACAGGAGCACTATATGAAAGCATTTTATACTTAGAAGGCCTGTGGCATGCGACATTGCTTTACACACACACACACACACACACACTTATGTCGAGTGAATAATTCGAGCATTCACACTTCACTTCCCTATGTGCATTTTTCTGTGTCTTCTTCCCATGAACAAGCACAATGGCTTATTGTTTCCTTTTAAGGAGAGGAACAAAGAATTTGCTTATATTTAAAATTAGGTCTGTTGAAAACCTTTTCTTATAACTAATGTATTCTGAACAAAAAACTTTTTATTTTAGGAACAAAGCAAGCCAGCATGGTATTTGAGGACAATTTCTTTAGTCAGATAAAATTACTTCTCGTTTCTTTTCTTGTACAATAATTATTACTGTGTACTAATTTCTCATATTAAATTTAATATAGCAGGGTAGGCAAGATCAGTTAATTCTACATATCTCTAGAAACAAAGACGTGGCAAAGATTACTAGGTCAATAAATGCAATGGTTGTGTGCATGAGCATACATTCACACACACATATCCATGAATATATACAATATGATATATATATATATATGTCTAAGTCAATCATCAACCTTCATATTGATATATCAGTCTATCATACACAAGCTACAATTTATCTGTTTATGTGTTATGATGTGTGTGGAACTGAGTTTACTTTCTTACAAATTCAGTGCCCAGTGTTGTACCACTGAATTCTACGTGTCTCTACTCATTTTTGATAAATATCAAAGCATGCACTGGTATAATAAACTTAAGCCCTGAAAATGTAGAATTTCCAAACTAATGGAAATTATAAACTAGCTCTACCATTTCCAAGCAAATTCAGGATAAAATTCTTAATTTGAAAGAGGCATATAAACTTAAAGTAATGGGGCAGATGTAGCAAAAGGAATGCTGGAGAAGAATAAGTTTGCCTCATCCAGGTCTATAATGATGAAAATGATGGAGCATGTTGGAATGGACCTGGAAACTATTCTAATGAAATCTTTCATTTTATAGGTGAATGCCAAGCAAGCATTGAAATTTATTATTACTATTATCCTTACTTTTGCCACTGGCAATAGAACAATATTATTGCATTTTAATTTGGAATCGTGGCATTATTATTTGGTACTAACTACTTGGCTTATTTTATGATATGGCCTAGGGACAGAAAAATCTAGAAAAAAAAAACAAATCATATGATTAAAGCTTCCAGCAAAGTAATTTAGTATACTAGCTTACACTAGGAAGGGTGACATATTTCAAGTCTTCTGGAAGGACTTCCATTTCCTAATGTCTAAAATTAATAAATGCTTCTCTTTGGCTCATTCTTGTAAGCAATTCAGGAACAATTTGGTTACTTTGATTAATTAAAGTCCACTCATGTTTGAAATTCAAATATTTATATTTTGTAAAACAAATTATTAGTAAGAGAGTGATGCTTTCTAATTTTCTCCCATAATACAGTTTACTAACATATTGAATAAAGTAAGCACTAAAACAGAATCCTAGAAGGCTGTGGAAATGGCATAATGTGTAATGTATGCAGGCCTGAGCACTGAAGTTCAGATTCCCAGCATATACATAAGACCCTGAAGATCCTTCTTATATCTGTAATTTCAGTGGTGGAGACAAAAACGGGGTTCTAAAGTACTTAATAATCATCTGTGTAGCTGAAACAACTATCTGCTGGCTCAGGGAAGAAAACCTGGCACAAAATATAAGATAGAGAGTTATGGAGTAGATATCTGAAAGTTGAAACCCACGTGGTGCACCACACAACACACACACACACACACGCACACACACACACAGAGAGAGAGAGAGAGAGAGAGAGAGAGAGAGAGAGAGAGAGAATTATCTGACTACTGTATCTTATGCTAAAATCTAAATTTGATATGAATTGCAGAAAGATGACTAAGATTATAGTTAAATTGTTGAATTTGAATGTTATGTATTTAAACTAATGCATAAATGCTTTGAAAGAATGTGATGTGCATTGTGCTTTATGATACAAACTGACAGCTACAGGGAGAGTATATATCCCTGTATAGTAGAGGGCAAATGTGAGTTCAGGAGCAAGTTAGTGGTGAGCTATTTCTATCTGAGTGAAGAATCTTTGCTAGCCAAAATAATGGGACAAAGGCAACTCATCAGAGACACATGGGAAAGTGCCTTAATATAGCACAACTAACAGACACGTAGTATTTCCAGGGCATCTGCAGTTAGCTCAATGCAGAGCTAGAAAGACCAAGGATAGATTTTCAAGTGTTATATTAGATTCTCCAAGCTGCATTTTGAGACTCATGAGAGGAAAAGAAGGTGGAAAATGTAAATTCTAGAGCAGTGATTCTCAGCCTATGGGTGTGACCCTTCTGTCAAGCTCCTTCCTCCAAAAATATTTACATTATGATTTGTAACAGTATTAAAATTGCAGCTATGAAGTAGTAACAAAATAATTTGATGGTTAGGGGTCCCCAGATGGTGAGAAACTGAATTAAAGAGTCACAGCATTAGGAAGTTTGAGAAGCACTATCTTAAAATATCATGGAGGAGAATGAGGAGGAATGACCAGCAATAGGAAATTGCTTAACCAGGCGTGAATATCCTTGAAGATGTAATTTTTGAAGTGGAGAAGGATATTTATAGCAAACAAATAGAAGAGACACATGCCCCTTTATAGTGTGCCCCTTTTATGTCAGTTTGTCTGAAGACTTAGATTTTTCAGTCCTAAGTTACAGCCTGTGTGCAGTTAGTTCAAAAATGCAGCAAACACTCATTCTCTTCGTCATGATGAAAGCCAGGGATCAGGATTTAATTAAAGCCCTTCCTTCATTCAATAGCAGCAGCCTCCTCAGCTTAATTGATACTTGGTCAAAGTAATATTGATCAGATAAAAGCAAATCAGTTCCTAACCCCAACAATTAAACCTTTAAATAGGCTGCATCTTCTTTTTGATGAAAGGGCACCAAACCCACCATTGCTGCCCATTAAGTCAGTGGGAAACATTAAGAAATGGATTAGCATCTCTGTCCATGGATTCATTTATTTAACTTTCTAATGAGCTCTGGGTTTTCAGGTTGAGCTTTGTGTTCCTCTCTCAAGTGTCTTGCCTTGAAGCTATGTAAAGTTCAGTGCTTCATGGGTGAAAATTTAACCAATAGGACCAGAGTTGACAAATTACTTTTATTTCTTATGTATTTCCAGTTAAAATATTCTGTTATTTGTTTGTTTGTTTTCTTTTAGCTGTTTTGTGCTATGTAACTACTTATTGTATCTGAAATGCAATTTCCTCAAGTAAGAGTTGTTACAGGATAAAAAGACCTAATTTATGTCACATGTTTAGGACAGTGACTTTTAGGATCTCTCCAACCATCTTAACGGGAGTAGGATTAATTTAGCTTAGTTTTCTGATGAGAAGACCTGGAGGTCTGAGCAATTCTGTTTATAGTTAAGGAAGCTTAGTATGTGATCTCTGTCATCTCCTTAGATCACAAAAAGGAAAAGTGGCCAGCCTGCATGACATTGAATTCTCAGATATCTTTGGCTAAAAAGTGAAAACATATCCCCAAATCCAAAACAATAAAAACAAAGACATTAGTAAGGATACTTATGTATAGACAGGAAGTGTTGTTTATTTATCCTGATGTTTTACATGTCTAGAAAGTAAAAGAAAACATAATTGTGAAAAGACAGTAATGCCCATTTGTCCTAGGACTGGAGTAGACTCTTGAAGTATCAAATCAGTCACCTGATGTAAAGAGTTGGCTAGCTTCATACTGAAGAGCTGGATCACAGCAATTATATGCTTGTGTTTCCTGGCAGAAAGAATTGCGGAGATAGATTTCCTCAGCTTTCTGTTTGTGTTAATTTAACCTGCCAGAGTTAATCATCCATGTAAGTGTCAAGCCCCCAGGATGCTGGCCAACAAAGAGTGCTTGGGCTCTTTATTCCTATATCGCACAGTGTTAGAAACTCACTAAGTGCCCTTACTTAAGCTCATTTCTATTTTCTTTGGTTTTTACCTGAATAATTAGTGATTACATCCCACATTATATTTATTTTGTTCTATCAATTAGACTAATATTTTTAGAGATATAATTCTAGAATATCAATGTGTGTCCATTCATTTACTTCTTTTACTAAAGGTAAGAATACTGACAGATTTTTTTTGAAAAATAGCAGACTCAGTAGAGCTGCTGATCAATTTGTTTATGCTTGATATTTGACCCTGAACTTCTTAAAGGACAGTTGTGTACATATTTGCAAACAAAAGGCAATCTCGCATTTTTTTGTGTAATAAAGTAAGTCCTTTATAAGCCTATTTAATTCTTGGCCATCGTTAGAATTTGATCATTCCCTACTATATATGCATATTGTCTCCTTGACTGATTACATTGACATTGGACCTAATTCTTTTGATCCCTCTGGAGGATGATGTGCTATGAAAAGTATTCATACATGAGATAACTATAAGCTTATTCTTACAAAAGAATTGTTTTATGATCACTATGCTTCACATGCAAAAATAATCCCATGAAATCAGACATAGATAGTCCAATTTGCTTTTCCTAGATGATTGTATTTTATAAATTTGAGATTTTTCTGAAATACGACTTTTATTCACCTAAAGAACAAATGATAATAAATGTTTTAGAACTATAGTCCAGTCCCACACATGGCTAGTCCAGTTGGGCTTATGAGTTCCCCTCACTCTCATTGTGTTGCTGGGCTTCTGTTTTAACATCTACCCTCTACTTCATCTCTATCTGACAAGGCTCCAAGTGAACAGCCTGAAGTTTTATGTGATGCTCTGAAAGGTGTTTAATAAATATACATGCAGGACTTTTTAAAGACAGAATCAAGTAGACATCTGGAATAGTTTACAAATCAAAGTGTGTATTAAAGAAATCTTTTGAGATAAATCTGCACATTTCAAATTTTTTAGCATCAAGACAGTGTCTGTACTATTATTCTGTGATTCTAACATATAGTAAAACTGTTAGTTTTCTCAAAACTTATTCCCCTTCTTACAGAAAAAATTATCATCAGTTAAGACCTATCCTGGGTCCTTTCACAGAAAGTCTATTTAATTTAAAATGTCCCCCCCTCTAATCTCTAAGTTAATACTTGAGACACTTTGATTCAACCATTTCTCTTCAGTAAAGATTTCTATGTATGATCTGGCTCCAAATATATCAAGGTTCATCTTCGTTTGGAGAACACAGGCTTTATTCCTGTTAACAGAATTTTGTAATTTCCAAAATAAATTAATGGGAATTGTAAGCAGAAAGACTCAGCTGGTGTTCTTAATATTGTGCAGTTGAGGTATTATAAGTTCATATAAATGTTTGTTTCTGATGATGTCTGAAGCATGCTAACAATACAATCATGGTAGCTCCTGTGTGTCTGGATAGCATTAACCTATGTATGGAAAACTCCAAACCAAAGTGTACTTTCTTTTTTTTTTTATTTTCTTTCATTCTGTTGTTGATTTGGTGTGTGTGTGTGTGTGTGTGTGTGTGTGTGTGTGCGCGCGTGCACGAGCCAAAGTTCATAGAGGTCAAAGGAAAATACACATGAGTCAGTTCTTTTCTTTTACCATGTGGATTCTGAAGTTGATCATCAACTTGGTGGGAAGAGGGCCTTGACCCAGTGAGCCACCTTACAGACCTTGAATTTTCACATTAAACATAAAGAACATAATTTGGTGATAGTTTCTCCTGTGCTGTTGAGAGTTTAATTGGAATTATTGTCCAGCTGTATAGACTTATGAAAGGACGCCATCTGTGGTCATTGGCCTCATGCTCACACTGTCTCTGTATGTACACAGTTGTGTCTGGAACATAGGATATGTTCAATGGTCAATGAATGACCTTGAATATTAGACATGTTAGCTTTTAATTGTATGAAAATAGCTCCAGTTACAATAAAATTCATAATTAAACATGCAGACACTGAATTGAGGAAGTTAGGTACTTGCAGACATGATAGAAAACATTTATGGAAAATACACTTTGCTTTAACTTTACTTATTTCAGAAAAGAACTTACAACAGAATAGTGTCTTTTAATCACTGTCATAGTAAAACTCTTCTGATGAAAATGTTAATGGAAATGTCTGAAAGTGTTAGCACAACTAAAGTGGTTTTATTTATAATATGGAAAAAGAATTAGTAACAAAAGCAACAAATGCTATTCATCTTCAGATAACACTTCTAATCCAATAAAACTATTGGATCATCACAACTAAGTCTTCCATTGGCTATTAGCTGCTGACTATCAAGTCATTCCAAAGCCCATGGCTTTAGCACTGTCTACTCTTGTAACCTTTTTAAACAACACAAATATGAGACAATGTAAGTAGATATTGCTGGGGAGGGATCCTTCTACTCAGAGACACCTGAGGTCACAGTGACACAAGAGCCTTTATAAACCTGAATGTCACACACTAGATGCTTCACCCACATAACATGTATAGGAAGATAAAAGTTCTAACTAGCTACTGTCAGGGTACATGAGCATTTATTTACTGCATGGGCCTCTACTTAGATCTGTTGAATAACCTTATCACTAAGCAATCACCTTCCCCAGACTGACACAAGAGAAAAGAATAAAAGAAGTTTGTTAGAGACAATGTTTCCAGGTAATAGCCTGTACCCCGAAAGACTCCAAGGTCATATTCTAAAACTACTATGAAACACCTCTTGTTCCAGGCTAAGTTCATCCTTAACACTCATAGCTCATTTGTGAGGAAGTTTTTACAGCCAATCCATTGTTTCATAGTGAAAACAGGATTTCTCATTAAGAGTCTACCCAAACATCACAAGGCTGGTGTGGGTTTGCACATTGTAAGCTGGCTCTAGAACATTTCCAACTGTCCTGCAAAGCCTCCGTAGCTTGGCACTTTGCACAATCAATGAATATCAGGGAAATAAAGATTTTTTACTCTTTGATTGTTCACTTATTTGAGTTTTTGCCACTGAAAGCTTTTAAGAAGGAAAACAAATGCAAACATTTTTATCTGGTTTCAGACAAATGTTATCTACTGAATTATAGCTCCATTAAACTGTATATAATTTCAATTATTTATTTTTATTCATATTTATTCCACTTCATATCATAGAAACTGACCAGCTGTCTATAATATCAGAAATAATTTGTTACATACACTTATATTAAAGGCCCTTTTAATGTTGTTTTAGAAAAAAATGAAGCAAACCATATATCTAGGTCAATTCAAATATGACTTTAGAAAATAACTAACCTTTTGATTGCTAAATATTCCTAGTTATTTTTCCATTATAAATCAGTTAAAATTACATTACAATCTACAGAAATGTGAACTCCTGTATCTTTGTCAGGAATGATGCCCACATGACTGGCTTATCAAAGGAAGATGTTACCGAACAACATTTAAAGAATGGACTCTGTATACAGTTTTCTATTCAAAGCAAACTCAGAAATTTGTATTGCGAGAGTGATATGTATATTAGATCCCACAATAACACTGAAAAGGTGCCCAAATCGTTTTAAATTGACCTTCCCAGTGACAGGGATTGTGCTTGCTGTTTCAGCTCTGTGCTTATATTAAAGTCAATACAAAGGTAATCCACTGGAGAGATTCATTAGTCCTGGAGATGGGAGGGAGGGGTGGCATTGTTGATGCTCATGCTTAAAACTTGAGGAAGTGAAGCAACCTCGAGTTCTCATTCTCTAATCTCACTCACATCCATTCACATTCATGAAATAGAAGAAAAAAATTAACTTTCTTCCCCATTGTGCACTTACTTCTCAACAAGAAATGTCAGTTCACTTAAACTTATTGTCAAATGTCATCAAACCCCATGTCTCCCCTAGTGTATCCCAAAAGGAGGAGTTAGCATTGTGAGAACGGAACCATTTTTTTCTTGAAGGATGAAAAGTATTGATTTCACCTTCCTCCTGATGTTTGTGTCTTCCTGTCTTTACACTAAACTGAAAGAAGATTAGATTGAGAAAACAAACTCTCCTTCCAGGTTATGACACCACATGTCACACAGGAAAAATAAATCACCCCGAAAGCTAGCCATCTCTGCCTGTTGAAATTATAACTAATGCTTTTGTTCAGGAGGAAACTTCAGATGTTTGAATAATTTGACTTTTACTTATGTTTTCTTTACTTTCATTTATGAATATTTTTCAATTTAGCAACAAACCTTCAAAAATCAATATAAGTGTTAGGAGTTTGTAAATAGTCACACTATCTTCAGGTCATAAAAAATTTGTAGTAATTTTTATGATTTATTTTGTCTTTGACGAGTGTGAAAACTCACGATTCCTCATGATGGCCTTTTGTAGGATATTGTCTATAACTGATCATAAACAAGCTGCAGTGGTAGACACCTGCATTCCCATGCATTCCCACCATTTAGGAGATGGAGCCAAGAGGGTCAGGAGTTCAAGATCATCTTCAGATACTTACACAGTTTAATGGATTATAATTAATGCAGTAAAAGTGGATTATATGAGAGCTTGTGTTGAAGTATAAGCGTACATACACACACATATGCACACACACATGCACACACCCACAAACACACACATGTCCATGCACACAAATACAGAAGTCCTAGTTTTGATCAGTATATATCTATTGACCATAGTCTTGTATTACCTTTTATATTTACATTTGACCTATTTGACCCAAAAGGTATGGTTCCAAGTAGGACTAATTGCACTTGAGTTTAGTAGTTTCATTTGGCCGCTGGCTTCCATACTAGACCAGACAGATGCGATAACACTATGTTCATCCTGGAAGGTTGTGCAGAGCATTGCAGTTTTATCTGCTCACACCAGGTCCTTAAAAGAAGTTGAAGGACAATTCTAGACTTTTAGGAATTTTGCTATCTACTCTGTGATACTTTCACCTGCTTGAAATAATCAATTTCAAGAATTGCAAGCTAATCTCAAAAATATGTATTCAAGTTTTCTCAAGCTTGTCTAAAATCTTGGTAAGATTATTAAATATTTAATTATGCTTTTGTTTTTAACAAAGCATAGATCCAGTGAGCAGAGTAAACATCTGTCTTACTTAATGGGGAAAAATCTTTAGCTTATGTCACTCAGAACTATAAAAGCCAACCACATTGTCCAGCTGAAGCAAGGCATAGTGGAATGTGCAGCACACTCAGCTGCCTGGAAACCTGAGGCACAAAGATTGCATTAGTCCAGGGATGAAGCCAGTCTGGGTGAATAAAGACACCCTGCTTCAAAAGTAAAAAGACAAAAATATATGTTAAAGTCACAGAGACCCATGGTAAACTGATAAAGACAAACTCTATGTAGATAAAATTATCTGATAGTCTATGCTTTCAATCCCCATCTAAAGAACATTGTGTCCACGAATCACTGCTCATATACAATAGTCCAATAGGTACATGTATGTTGTGAGCATGCCTGTGTGGGTCCTCATCTCAGTTCATAGTTGTGAGACTTAAAAACTGTCTTTCAGATTTCTCACCTCAATAAGAAGAAACACATCAGCTTCTAGGCACTGTGCTTGTACCTACCAGCATTCTAGCCCTGCTCACATTTTTGATAAAATAATCATTGCCAAAAGTGTTATAATTCATTTAAATTAAACACTCCATAATCTGCAAGCATTTTCTGGTACAGTAATATATATATATGTGTGTGTGTGTGTGTGTAATTTTTACCTGAGATCAGGTCTAGGACCTAAATAAATCTGTATATTTGTACATACATAATAATTAAAATATCTAATATACATGAATGGAAAAGTCATTCAAAAGTAAGTTGTCTATGCTCACGGCATACTGCACCTTCTCACATACTTTATACCAATGTCTAAAGATAGTTCATCTAAATGCATTTATGATTTTGTATTCTGCCTTGTCTTAGGGATTCTATCAAAGTGAAGAGATGCCATGGGCACAACAACTCTTACAAAAGAATGCATTTAATTGGAGCTGGCATACGGTTTAGTCCATCATCATCATAGTAGGAAGCATGGCAGCATCCAGGCAGACATGGTGGTAGAGAGGTAGCTGAGAGTTCTGCATGTTGATCAGCTAACATCTGGAATTGAGAGGGGGTGGGGATAAAGGGGGGGCTGGCTTGTGAATTTAAAACCTCAAAGCTAGTCCCCAGTAAAAAACACACTTCCTCCAAAAGTTCACACCTACTCTAACAAGGCTGTACCTCTTAGAGCCATCCATAGTAAGCATTCAAATCTAATAGACTACGGGTACATTCCTGCTCTAATCACTTTTAGCTCTTTTTAAAATATGTTTCTAGTCCCAATGTAATATTTCCTTCTCTGTATCGTCCAAACACTATATATTTTACTAACATCTTTTACTATTAATTAAACTGCTATACTTTCAAATTTTATTCTTTCTGTATATGTAGTTGTGTATTTTATGATAATAAACATCTAATTAAAAGGTTTTCAGTGTGTAAAAGTAATGCAAATGTTCAGTATTAGCTATTTTTTCTAAAGTAATTAAGTTACAATATTAACAATCTTTTATTGCTCATGGCAAAACTGTTTCCCTCTACATATATGGACTTTCTGATTGAGTGGACATGTCATGTGATCTTGGCAGCATTCTCACGCTCCTTCACCTGTGTTTGACTATCCTTATGGCTTTTGGCCTCCATGGCTCTGACCAGCAAGTGTGTTAGGTGTTTGTACTCTTGGCAATTTAACAAGGACCTGGTAAGACAAGAATGTGTTTCAAGACTCAGAATGTTTCAGACCAGAAATGGTACATTATCATTTTATATTATGTTTGACAAAATTAAAAGGACAACAAAAGTTTATTATTTTGATAAGACATGCTACCGAGTCACACTGAAACGTTGTGAAAGTCCTTTTCTGAGCATATCTACTGTAGGAAGACGGATCCGTACTCCTGTCCCATCCATTCCCTGGTGAGCTGAAACTGTGAGTTCTTGAGGGAAGCCTTTGCCCACTGATGGAAAAATACATTGCTTATTCCCTACTGCAAGCGCACTTAGCTTTCTCCCTCTATTTCCCCTGGCATGTGCCCTTAATTTATACCAAAGAGTAGCATTCTCTTGACATAGTCTTACTACTAGCTAAAAGGTATCATCACAAATTTTGAATAGTTACTTTTTTTGCATGTCTTCAATTCACTAAGGTATATACCAAAATATCCTTATCTATTGAAAGAATTCAATATTTGTTATTATGATGTGATGTTTACAAGTATAGCTCTATATTTAAAATTTGACCAGCAGCTTCATCTTTCAAATAATTTATAAATTTAAACTCTTCAGAAACAAGAAGTTTTGCCTTTTCTTTTTTTATTTATGTTTTAAAAACCCCCCCCCCCCCTGTTTGTGTGTGTGTGTTGTGAAGGCACGGTAAACAGGGCAAAAGAGAATGTCAGGTGTCTTTTTCCATCACTCTTCACCTTTTCACTTGAGGCAGAGCCTCTCTCTGACCCTAGGCTTCTGCTTTCTTGGCCAGGATGAATGCAGAAAGCCTCAGTGGTCTCCCTATTGATATCCCCTCCATCTAGGCTTAGTGGTGCATGGGATATCTAGCTGGCTAGTCAGTAGCTTGTTCCTCCTCATCATTGTGCACTGAGTGCTCTGGACCACTGAGCCTCTGTCTCTCTAGGTTCCTCTTTTGCTTATTAGCCTATCTGTTTGACTTGTTGGTTTATATTTTGGGAAAAGGTTTCATTGTTATCTCAGCATGGAGTTCTACCTGTAGCCTAGAATGGCTTCAAACTGGCAGTGATCCTCCTGCTTCAGCCTCTCAAGTGCTAGAATTATGAATGTGAGCCAACACATCTCTTTAACTATTGGTCACAGAAAAATACACTTTCTGATAATTGAAAACAATAATATTAACTGCCTTTCAGAATAAAAATGAGAATACATGAAATATGAATATAAATAATAAATATATCCTCTTTAAGGAATGCCTGAGATTCCTTAATATATCACACACACACACACACACACACACACACACATATATATATATATATATATATATATGGGGAGAGAGAGAGAGAGAGAGAGAGAGAGAGAGAGAGAGAGAGAGAGAGAGGATGTTATATAAATGTCACTGAATATTGCTAAGAAATAATGAGCACCATTTTCACTAATATATGCACTATAGATTAGTCTATTATCATAAAGTACTTGAGATTTTCCTAATAATCTTCTATTAAAGACATAGTTCTAAAAATCAATTTTTTGTGCATGTATTTTGTATTGTCCAATTAATTTCAAAAGTCAATCAGAGTATAAGAAAAGTTTGTTTGTAAATTTTATTTTTATATCCTTATCATTTTTGTTTGTCTGTTTAATTTCTGACTAGTAACTGAAGGACCTAATTTTCTAAAGTGCCATACACACTACCATTTTGCAAACCTTTGCTAATTATGTACATGGAAGATCACAAGTGTTTTACCTAGGTGCTGCAACACACTCATTTGATTAGAGTGCCTACCTAGGATCCTAGAAACATCTTTATAAAAGGCAACAGTATTTTCCATGTATTAAATGTATGCTCTATCATGAAATAACTCCTAATAGCCTGCTCTTTCTGTGTTCCCTCTACCACATAAAACGTAAGCATCCCAGCTTTGTCTGGTTTTCACCTTTGTTGCTTTGCGTAGCCTTTATTCAGAGCTGATCCTATCCTGTCCTGCACCTTAGGGACACTTACAGTTTAACCTGTAAGAGTCCAAGTGTCCAGCTGGCTTGCTCTTCTCCAGACTGCCTGTAAAGACATGGGAATGCCTATTGTTTTAGTCTTCAAAATAAGAGGAGCCTACTGTTTTCTTCCTGGAACATTGTATGTGAAGTTCATGACTAGAGTTTCTTTTTAACTTTTTCATTTCAAATCTGTAGAATGTTTGCTGATTGTAGCACCAATCTGTGAATTACTGTATTTCTTAAAATTTCTTCATTTTTCTAAATGTAAATTAAATCATGCTTTGTTTCCCAGGGTCCTATATTTATGACAGGAATCATTGGAACCAGACTTCCTTCTGGTTTCAATGAGGGCTCCTCTTTCTCAGGTTGGTGGCACAATTAGCAAACATCATACAGATTTGAAACGAGTGGAAACGAAGGATTCAGGGAGGAATCCTCACGTTAAAAACATGCATGTCAGTGATGTCTTAGCCATCCTGATATGCCACAATTTGCTATTTTGTTACCTTATATGTTCTCTAAGTGCCATTCATTCTCTGATACATTTCACTTTTACATTGAATCTGTGACATTGCCTCCTTCCCATTTTGGTTCACAGTGTTGCTGTTTTGGCTAAAATCAGAAGTAAAAGCTATAACAAAATGCATGTGTCTCTGCTAGTGAGCCCCAGTGTACAGATTGGCTGAGACATTCCTTAGTGCTTGTTAAAACCTATGTGGTTGGAAATGTTTCAGTCTTAGCACCAGAGAAAAAGCAGTTGGAACAAGTTAGGCTGCGCTGAATTTTAAGGTAGACTAATCAATCTAATTCTGTCTAAACCTATTTACCCTGTCCAAGAGATCTGCTAATGAGCAATGCCAGTAGCTCCCAGTTCTTGACATAGCTTTCCAAAAATGAGTTAATGAACCAATTTAAAGGGACATACTTGACATTTGCAAATTGGCTTAACTGGCTTGTTGGGCAGCTTTGGATTGCATTGAGCTGATGGGGGTGTCATTAAATCATCTGGCATGTGAAAAATTTAACTTCAACAAACTTTAGAAGATATCTTAATAATTAAATAAGTTCATGTTATCATCTAGTCTTTCAAAATCTCTCCCTTGTTTATGAGGATTCAGTTGCAAATTTTAAATGTTATTCCTTCAATCTTCACATCACACTGCTTTATTGGGTGCCTTGCCCAATTACAAGTAATTCCTGCCCCATGTGAATTTTTAGTAACTACAGCTGGTTTAGAGCTTCTACCAGCTTCCACAGGGGTTTGAAGGCTTAAATATCTGTCTCACAAGTTTCTAGGCAACAAAGCATAATGTGTCTTTCTTTTTAACAATCTCCTTAGAAAAGGCAAAAATAGCAAAATTGGGTTTTTTCAATCTAATATCGCTTTAATTATTAAAAATCTGTTGATTTGAAAATAGACTGTTTATGAATCATTTGAGGCATCTATTTACATAGCATATGTTGATACTCTAGTTTATGCTCCACACTTAGGAAATGCCTATATTAGCATGAACAGAAAGGCTATGGTGTTTGTTTCTTCATGGGATTTATATAAAGATAAAAAGTGGACTCCCAAAACCAAAAGTGAGTAAACAAAACTCTCAGCTAAGAAATGACTATTATCAATGAGAAATGTCAGGAGAAAAAGAAAAGACTTACATCTAAATCAAACAATTTTAATAGCAAGACAGTGAATCAGAGGATCATGTAGAAAATATTTGATACAAGTCACAGCTATAGATCTTATATTAGTTACTAATCTCCTCACGGTGACAAAATACCCAACAAAGAAATTTGAAGCTGGTTCTGGCTCAGAGAAGGAAAGGACAGAAGGAAGAGACAGAAGGAAGGTCCCACTGACTGTGGTAAAGATGTAGAGGAAGGAGCTTGAGGAAGGTGTGCACATATGTCCGGGAGACAGAGTGGGAAGAATGCTGGTGCTCAGCTCAATTTCTGGACCCTGATGTACTAATATATGAATAATTGAAGCAGGAACAATATCTGAATAAATTAAGCCCAGAAGCAGTTTATACAAATTAGTTAAAATTACATAAAATATTATAGATTTACAATATGTATAATCAAAGAAATGAAAAAAGGAAGAACAAAGACATTTAAAAACAGAATCAAATGAACTTTTTCATTTATTATTAAAGGTTGACCACTAGATAAACAATCAAGGGATATAAACTATAAGACTGAAGACTAATCATGAAGGAAACATACATGAATGAAGACATCAAAAATAATTCAGGAGGTAATAACTAGAATTAAATTTGGGAACACAAATCCAAAATATTACGAAGAAATCTACACTGCATATAAATACATAAATGTGTTTATATAAATGAATAATGAATAATATATGGGTGAATGAGAATGCAAACCTGACCAATTTGTATTAGAGATTCAGTTTGGGGCTCATCTCTGGAAAAAGCTTCTTTCTGCTGATCTCAGCATTTGTTAGTTACTTGTAGTTCTTCCTTTATGGATGGAGACCTGTACGATTTCTGCCTCGCATGTTAGCATATCTATTGGTGTTGGACTTTTTGCAGTCTTGTTTTGTCAGGATGTTATGAATATATCATGGTTATCCGGGAGACATGGTCTCACAGCACATTTCTGTGTCTTCTGACTCTTAAAATCTTTCTGTTCCTCTTCCACAATGTTCCCTGAACCTTAACTATGGGAGTTGTATTATAGATGTACTCATGAGTTGCTTTCTGAATTTGGCCAGTTTGACATTCTATATTGATCTCCATCTGTTACATGAAATACTTTCTTTGATGAGGAGTGAGAGCTTCACTTATCTGTTGGTTTATGGGTAGCTGTTTAGAATGCAGTTAGACATTATATAGTCGTACTAAAGTTGTGGTAGATGGTTCTCCTCTAAGATCCATTACTTCACTAGACCTGGGAAATTGGATACATTTTCAATGCCAGGCCTGAATTATCATAAATTTAATTTACACTAAATGAATTAAGCTGGTTTATACATACTTATGCATTTATACATAGAGTTGTAATAACAAGAATTAAAGAAAATGAACACGAGTTGAGAGCACAAGAAAAGTTGTGGAAGAGGTTGAAGGAAGAGAAAGGAAGAGAAAAAACTGATGATATATTTTAATTAAAAATCTTTGAGCATTTTAATCAACATAAATTGCATTTGTCACACATAGGTGGAATTAATGTTAAAAGCATGATGGTATTCCCTTTGAAATCTATCAACAAATAAAATTCAAATAAATTATGTAACCTTTGCTTAAATTTATTTAATATGCTAATGTAAAAACTTGACAACAAAATTTCAGTGCAGCAGTGAAAAACTACATTCTCAGAAATACTTCAAATATATTTTTGATAGTACTGTATGTTTCTGAGTGTTCTGCCTGCTTGTACGGATGTGCATCACATGTATGCTGTAAATGCAAAGTCCAGAAGAGACCGTTGGATCCACTAGAATAGAGTTCTCTGAAAGAATATCAAGTCCTCCTATCTGTTGAGTCAGTCCCTATCTAGATGATATCTTGTGAATGAAGTCCAGGACTTAGATGAAGCAAGTAAGGCAGGCCTAAAAACCAAATTGGATGCTCTCATACCTCACTTATACATAAACAGCTGAGAGTAAGTGGCACCCAAATTTCTGTGCCAAATATACATTATTTTTAAGGGTATACACTCAGTTTTCTGTATAAACCTACATGCATACATGCACACACACACACACACACACACACACACACACACATACACACACACACACACACCACACACACACACACAGTCTAGCTTCTCCATGGAGTGAGAGCCAAAGGGAGGCAATTAGAGAAGAAAGGCAGATGTATAGAAGCTCTTACATTAACACAGTTGAAACTAACTGGAACATTTATTACAACAATAGCTCTGGACAGGAAGATAAACTCACACGTCCTCATTAGTGCAGTGTGTTTACATTTGCCCCTCTGGAAACACTGGGTGAGCAAACACTGGGAGATGGGTTCACATCACAACCATGTCAAACAAAATATATTATGAGAAACTGAAAACATGGAAACGCATGCAGCTATCTTCTCATTGTTCCTGTGTGTGTGCATGTACATTCCCTAGCCTCACACTCTCCCTCTTCTCTCCTCCTCCTATATTCATGACCATTTCCCCCTAAACTGTTTCACTTCTAATTTCTTGTTACATATAAACATATTATTGTATATATTTATATAAATTCTGGAAACCACAAACGAGAGAGAACATATTATTTGTAACTCTGAGACTGGCTTAATTTTCTTAATGATATGATCTCCAGTTTTTCCTGTTATTTTTTTTAAAGACAAACATACATTATCATTCTTCTTTTATTTTTTATTTGTTTTTGTTTGTTTTTTATTGAATATTTTATTTATTTACATTTCAAATGTTATCCCCTTTTCCCATTCTCTCCCCCTCCTGCTGCTTCTATGAGGGTGTTCCCTCAACCATTCACCTACTCCCCACTCCCCACTATCGAGTTCCCTCACATAAGTCATCCAACCTTCACAGAACCAAGAACCTCCTCTCCCATCAATGCCTGACAAGGCCATCCTCCATTGCATACACTACTGGAACCACAGGTCCCTCAATGCCTGTTCCCAGGCTGGTAGTTTAGACCCTGGGAGCACTGGTTGGTTGGTATTGTCACTCTCCCCATGGGGTCACAAGCACTTTCAGCTCCTTCAGACTTCTCTCCTACATTGGGGATTCCATGATCAATGCAACGGTTAGCTTCAATTAGTGCAATGGTTATATTCGCCTCTGTATATGTCACACTCTGACAGAGCCTCTCAGGAGAGAGGTATATCAGGCTCTTGTCAGCATGCACTTCCTGACATTCAAAACAGTGTCTGCATTTGGTGACTGCACATGGAATGGATCCCTAGGTGGGGCAGTCTCTAAGTGGCCCCTCCTCCAGTCTCTGCTTCAAACTTTGTCTCCTTACTTGTTCTCCCAGAGTATTTTGTTACTCACAAGAAGGACCGGAACACCCATACGTTGGTCTTCCTTCTTGAGCTTCATGTGGTCTGTGAGTTGCATTTTGGGTATTCTGACCTTTTGGGCTAATATCCACTTATCAATGAGTCAATACCATGTGTGTTCTTTTGTGATTGGGTTACCTCATTCAGGATGATATTTTCTAGTTCCATCCACTGCCTAAGAACTTCATGAATTCATTGTTTTTAATAGCTGAGTAGTACTCCATTGTATAAATGTACCACATTTTCTGTATCTATTCCTCTACTTGAAGGACATCTGGGTTCTTTCCAGCTTCTGGCTATTATAAATAAGGCTGCTTTGAACATAATGGAGCATGTTTCCTTGTTATATGTTGGAGCATCTTTTGGGTATATGCCCAGGAGTGGTATAGCTGGGTCCTCAAGTAATACTATGTCCAATTTTCTGAGGAATTGCCAGACTGATTTCCAAAGTGGTTCTAACAGCTTGTAATCCCACCAACAATAGGGGAATGTTCCCCTTTCTCCACATCCTCAACAGTATCTGCTATCCCCTGAGTTTTTGATCTTAGCTATTCTTATTGGTATGAGGTGAAATCTCAGGGTTGTTTTTAATTTGCATTTCCATGATAATTAAGGATACTGAACATTTCTTTGGGTGTTTTTCAATCATTCGAGTTTCCTCAGTTGAAAATTCTTTGTTTAGCTCTGTATCCCATTATTTAATAGTATTATCTGATTGTCTGGAGTCAAATTTCTTGAGTTCTCTGTATATATTGAAATTAGGCCTCTATTAGACATAGGATTAGTAAAGATCTTTTACTAATCTGTTAGTTGCCGCTCTGTTCTATTGACAGTGTCCTTTACTTTACAGAATCTTTGCAATTTTATGAGGTCCCATTTGTTAATTCTTGATTTTAGAGCATAAGCCACTGGTGTTATGTTCAGAAATTTCCCCTGTTCCCATGTGCTCGAGCCTCTTCCCCCACATTCTTTTCTATTAGATTCAGTGTATATAGTATTATTTGGAGGTCCTTGATCCACTTGGGCTTGATCTTTGAACAAGGAGATAAGAACGGATCAATTTGCATTCTTCTCCATGTTGTCCTCCAGTAGAACCAGCATCCCAGCATCGTTTGTTGAAAATTCTGTCCTTTTTCCACTAGACAGTTTTAGCTCCTTTGCCAAAGATCAAGTGACCATAGGTGTGAGGGTTCATTTCTGGGTCTTTAATTCTATTCCATTGATCTTCTTGCCCATCTCTATACCAATACCATGCAGTTTTTATCACTATTTTTCTGTAGTACAGCTTGAGGTCAGGGATAGTGATTCTCTCAGAAGTTTTTTATTGTTGAGAATAGTTTTTGCTACCCTGGGATTTTTTGTTATTCCAAATGAATTTGATAATTACTCTTTTAAACTCTATGAAAATTGAGTTGGAATTTTCATAGGGATTGCATTCAATCTGTAGATCGCTTTCGGCAAGATGGTCGTTTTTGCTTTATTAATCTTGCCAACCCATGAGCATGGGAGATCTTTCCATCTTGTGAGTTCTTCTTGCATTTCTTTCTTCAGAAATTTGAAGTTCTTGTCATATAGATCTGTAACTTACTTGGTTTGATTTACACCAAGGTATTTTATACTAGTTGTGACTATTGTGAAGGGTATCATTTCCCTAATTTCTTTCTCATTCTGTTTATCCTTTGAGTAGATGAAGGCTACTGATTTGTTTAAGTTAATTTTATATACAGCTACTTTGCTGAAGTTGCTTATCAGGTTTATGAGTTCTCTGGTGGACGTTTTGGGTCACTTAAGTATACTATCATATCATTTGCAAATAGTGATATTTTGACTTCCTGAGGAAATTCAAAAAAATCATCAGATCCTACTACAAAAGCCTATACTCAACAAAACTGGAAAATCTGGATGAAATGGACAATTTTCTAGGCATATACCAGGTACAAAAGTTAAATAAAGATCAGATAAACCATCTAAACAATCCCATAACCCCTAAAGAAATAGCAGGAGTCATTAAAAGGCTCCCCACCAAAAAAAGCCAAGGACCAGATCATTTTAGTACAGAATTCTATCAGACCTTCACAGAAGACTTAATACCAATTCTCTTTAAACTATTCCACAAAATAGAAACAGAAGGAACACTACCCAATTCATTCTGTGAAGCCACAATTATGCTCATACCTAAACTACACAAAGACCCAACAAAGAAAGAGAACTTCAGAACAATCTCCCTTATGACTATCGATGCAAAAATACTCAATAAAATTCTCACAAACCAAATCTAACAGCACATCAAAGCAATCATCCATCATGATTAAGTAGGCTTTATCCCAGGAATGCAGGGATGATTCAGTATATGGAAATCCATCAATGTAATCCATTATATATACACACTCAAAAAAAAAAAACCCATGATCATCTCACTAGATGCTGAGAAAGATTTGACAAAATTCAACACTCATTCATGGTAAAAAGTTCTGGAAAGATCAGGAAATTTACTGCTAAACACAGTAAAAGCAATATACAGCAAACCAGTAGCCAACATCAAACTAAATAGAGAGAAACATGAAGCAATACCACTAAATTCAGGGACTAGATAAGCCTGTCCACTCTCTCCCTACCTATTCAATATAGTATTTGATGTCTTAGCCAGAGCAATTAGAAAACAAAAGGAGATCAAAGGAATACAAGTTGGAAATTTTCATTCTTCTCAATGGCCTTAAAAATTTCTAATGTATATATAAACTTCACTTTGTCTTAAATATAATATATTTTTCCCAATCTTCTTGAGATATATACTTGAGAAATCAAATTTTTAAATGGAAATAATGTCCATTTGTGTTTCTGCTAAATTTTCAACTTAAACTATGATAATATGTATGTTTATTAAGTATCTTGCCTTATTTCCTGGCTTTAGGACATGCTAAAATTTTGGTCTGTTTTTTTTTTCTTTGACAAAAATAAAAATAATAGAAGCAATGAGACAATCGTTTTTCTTTCCATCTTTAGTTTGAGATCATTACATTTAGTCATTTGCACAGTGACTAAAAACTGTCAGATGAGACATAGTTAAAGTAGATGTGTTAAATATTCAGGTACAATCTGCTGAATGTTGCTAGAATATTAGTGCTTGATTTTGACTTTATCTTTCTCTAGTAAAAGTACTGAACCGTCTTACACTAAAATTAAAACTCTACATTTTGTTTTTTGTAATAAAATTGAAAAATCTCCATTTTGAGTTTTTTAGAAGGGTATTATAGAAAATATAAATAGGACACCTTATAGATATCAAGATATGTAAAGCAAAGCACTGCATGTAGACCTGGATTAAAAGGACAACAAAAAGTCATGATGCAGTGTCTTTATTCAATTATCATATATATATATTTCCATCTAAATATTTCTATAGTTATCTTTATTATATTTTTATAGATTCAGTAAAATAACTCTACTTACAATTTAGGTGAGAAGTTTTGTTACATTTTATAATGTATAAACACAGCCTTGTCATTTCAAAATTGTGCTCCAATGTTCTCAGTACCTGTAGATATATCTAAAAGTTAATAATTACTAATATAATGGAATTAAATCCAAAGTAGTGGGGGAAGTAACTGCCAATTTAACAGAAATAGTAATATTAGACTTAGAAATAGAGTATAAAAAGCCATTTTTATATTCTTACATACCTTGGAAATACTGTGGAAATGATTATAGATTTCATGGGAAATTTTCTAAGTGCTTATAAATTAAACTTGTACTAAACTATCATCTCTTCCATGTGCAGAAGCATTATATCTAAAATGTATACAGTGGAATGAGGTGTTTTGTTACTAGAAAGCCCTAGTGTTATCTAAATTCTCAAAAATGAAATAATCTTTTCTCCAGTGAAGTATTTTCCATCTATGCCAACAGCAGCTTGCTCTCAGACTACTGGATACTAAAGGTTATGGCTTTTGGATCAGGCTGTGTAAATCTGGCCATTCAGCACCAGCTAGCTGTGTATTCCAAATTTACTTTCTTACCATGAAATCTACATCAGAGGCCATGGAGCAAGCATACAGTGGAGTCCAAATGAAAAGAAAGTTTGAAGAAGGCTCCTCCTACACTTCCAATCATCCCAGCATGGGAAGATTCGCTTTGCTAAGAAAGGCCCTTAAACATGCAGTTCAAGGTTCTCCATGGTAAAACCCACTGCAGGACAGAACCTTGATGCTTCCTGTATCCCGGAACTGCACAGACTCAGCCCCTAGAACTGACTCTTGTTAAGTGCCTTACTCCCTCTGTATCCATACTTTACCATCAAGTCATCAGGAAGTGAAAAAGGCAACAACACTCTACCTACTGGGGATCAGGGAGAAAAGCTAACCTGAGTATTTACCTTAGAGCTTATTACTGTAGGCACAGTGGTACAAACTCAAGATCCCATGTACAGGCCAGAGCTCAAAGAGGACCTACACTGCCTTCCTTTTACATCAGGGGGTGAACAGGTTATAACCAAAACAGACATGTATTTCAGTTTGTAGCACAACCACCTTTCACACACACACACACACACACACACACACACTCACACATACACACACACTCACACATGCACACGCACTCACACACACACGCACACACAAACAAACTTTAATTAATTTACTGTTTCACTTTACATCCTGATCTCAGCTCACCTCCTTCCTCTCCTCCCAGTCCCACCCTCCTCCTCCTTTTTCAATTCTCCCTTCCTCTTCTATGATGATGGAAGGATCAGCAGGGGTCCTTCCCTGGCATATCAAGTTGCAGCAGTACGGTATCAATAGTATCAAAATCTCTGGAATTGTAGATCAATCGTTATGAAACAGCAATACATGAAGCCAAGTCTGAACACATCTCTTCAAGAATACCCAAGTGGTACTTGGAAGTATATCTCCATTCAACTGTTAAAGCAAATGTAATATAAACACTTTTAAGAGAAACTACTTCACAACATGTTTCATGATATGTCAGATAATTTAAGCTAAATTGAAGTAAAATGGGAATTTTTTCTTGGTCTATTCAAAACTACATCTTATTATAAAAATTGCAAAGCCCCCTGCATATGATTTGCTGTTTTGACACTTCTGTAGAGCCTATAATAGTATTGCCTCTGGTATTCTCTAGATTTGAAATATGTCAAAGACACCTTTTTCAATGACAATTTTGAACTTTTGAGGGAATTATATATGTGTGTGTTGAATGGAAAGAGGGGCTTTGTGGAAATATAACTGTCTTTAAATATTTAAAAGGCTGTCATGTGGAGAGACAGTGAGGTAATGAATTCTTTTCATTGGAATATTTAAAGAACATTTGTAGAAATCTGGGATATTGTCAGCACAACACTCAGATCCATGGTGGAACTTGTTGACATTTCTGATGCTTTGTGTTTTATGTTTCTGATTAGATAATGCATTTTATTTCACAAAGATAAAATACTGTTCTTGTGTGTGTTTATGGACAGTAAGCATAAAATATAAAGATATGGTTGAGAAGTTTATAAAACATTTTTAGAAGACTTTGCTTATCTATGTTCATATCTGCATTAGTTATAGTAATCAAAACATAGAAGCTACCCAAATGGCTACATATGAATAGCTAAACCATTGTCTATACATGGTGAGATGTTATGGTGCCTTTGAAAAAATACTGGTAACATTGTACTGTATGAATAAGTCTTTTGAAGATTATACGAAGTGAGATAAATGAGTCACTAAAACAAGCAAACAAACAAATACATTTTGTGCTTTGTTAGGGAAAGTAAGAGACCTCTGGTAAAGTTTTACTTTCCAGGATCTTTCCCAGAATCTCCTTCCCAAGTTTTCTCAGAGAAACACAAATTAAATTAAAGATGAGAAAACAATAACCTTCAAACTAGTGTCTGTTCAAATTGTAGTTTCCTTAAATTTTTCAGCATGTGAAACTTGGGTTAATGCAGAAATTCAAAAAAGGGAGCAGAGACACACACAATTCACATATTTTGAAAATTTACTTTATCTTTAATCATATGTCTATAGGTGTATGTGATGGTCCCCAACAGAGGCCACAATCACTAAATCCCTTGGAACTGCAGTTACACGTGATTATGAGCTGCTTGTTAGGATTGCTAGAGTCACAATATGGGTGTTCTGCAGGAGTAGTAATACATACTAACCTTGAGTCATTGTATGAGCTGATGTTAAAATACTTCTTATTTTCCATTTATCCATATATGCTTTGAATATGTGGTCATAGTTCCCACTAGTGAAAACATAGCTAGAACATATGCCTTCACACCATCCTTACTCTTTTGAAAATGATTTAAATATGACCACCCTACACTAGGAAGTGAGGGGATAATAATTATAGCCACATATGAAAAGGAGAGAGCATTTCTCCAATAGTCATCCTGTTCTGAGACCCTTCATCCTCCTCTTCACTTTGGTCTGTTCAGTGTGTGCTGTCAGCGTTGTAAAGCTTATTGTGTGGTACAGTGATCAGAAAAAATCTATTTCCGTTATATTTTCTTCTGTGCCATCTCAATATATGCAAAACCAACCAGATGAGGATGGGCAATTAACTATTGGAACAAATGAAGGTAAATTGTTATAGAAATTGTTCCTTTTTTGAAAAACTATATTATTATTAGAACACTGCTGAACTTAGCCAATTACTACAGCTCACTGATATTTACCAAATTACACAGTCAAATCTGTCAACATTTCTGCAAGAAATTTTCTCGAATGTGCAAATGATATTGTGGGTTTGAAAATAGTGGCATTTCATCATGATGTTTATCTGTGGATAGGATGCAGTGATTTAATCCCTTTCCAGCGAGTGCTTTGGATCAGGCTGGTACCCCTGAGTTTGATTCCACCTTGAGCTTTCCAATGAGGTGACATCTCTAGCTACTGCATGTCAATTTCAAGATACATAATTTGCTTGGCAGGCATTTGTCAAGCGGTATAATCACCCAGGGTGATGGCTAGAACTTTAATGTGACTCTGGTTTTGATTAGTGCGATGCTATTTCTAAGTTTCATTATCTAAAAATGATTATAAGAATACAAGTCTATGTGCCTGGCAAGTCTCACACTAAGCATGAAAACTAAATTCTCTTTAAAGTCCTTATTAAAACAAATTCCATTAAAACATCTTTGTTTAAAGTAAGGTGGTGATTTGAAGAAAATATTATATAATGAGATTTATTTACTTGATATTTGAAAGAGCAGATATATCTAGGTCAGAGGCTCACTAGCAGGTGGATTTCTGTCTTAATTTATCATCTTCATAATACACTAGCATCCTCCCTGGGACATGGAATTCCTTTGGAAGGCATTATAACAGTACTCTATATAATAATGAAAGATGTATGTTGTGTATAGGATATTTTGGTGATTGATGTTTGAATAAGAGGATGTGTAGATGAAAACAATAAGCTGGTGCTTGATAGGTGAAGACATATGTACACAAGGGCATGAAACATCACCACTGTATTTCTCTTCTCAGTTCCACTGCTGACTCTTAAGTTTTCCTTTACGAACTTCATCTGTGAATTCCTACACAATGGAGGTAAATAACAACACCATCTAAGTCAGTGGTTCTCAACCTCTGGTTGAATAGTCACAAGCCCTTTGGGATCTCATGTAAGATATCCTGCATATCAGATATTTACATTAGAGTTTATAACAGTATCCAAATTACAGTTTTGAAGTAGCAATGAAATGTTATGTTTGGAGTCACCACAATGTAATGAACCATATTAAAGGATTGTAGGGTTAGGAAGGTTGAGAATCACTGTTCTAAGTAATCTTACAATATAACAACATACATAATCATAATTAACACATTGACTGAATATTTTAAAGATTCCATATATCATTTTCTTTCCTGCTCTGTAATTATATCAGCTATTTTTGCCACACCTATAGTCCGCTAATATACTTTATATTTAACTAGAACTGGTTAAATATTCACAGACTTTCTGTTCATTAGAAAGAACTAGTATTTTTTCTTTAAGAAATGAGTACCTATTTCTTTTAGTCGTAAAATACTTAAAATAACTATACACAGTATACACTGGAGTACTCTTAGGTCAGTGCAGAACGAGAATTATTTTATTAATACACTACTGTGCACACTCTAAGGATTATGTACTTGATATCTTTCCTTATTTCTCACTAGAAGACCATAATACATAATTGGCAATATTTTCTATTTGTCAATTTCTTCATCATTCAAAACATTTGAAATGCTTTAGTCTCATTGAATGTATTCACACTCACTGTGATTGTAAATGTTTTGCTAAAACCATCAAATTAAATATTGAGACAGTTTGTCTTCAAATGCTCTCTCATCTGGTCATTTTGACTTATGATTACCTGTTTCCCTGTCTCCTCGTATGGAACAACATTTACTCCTCCAGACCACTTCCTTATGTTCTGATGGCTTGAATAACAAGGGTCAACTATAGCCTTGAGCATTTGAAGACTTGAAGCCTAGCCAGTGATGTTTGGGGAAGTTGTAGTGGTAGTCTTGGAGTAGAAAGTCACTGGAGGCAGATCTGAAGTTAAAGCTTTAGGTCACTTCCAGGTCACACTTTCTGCTTTGTACCTGGAGCTGGGTGTGTGAGTACTTAAATCTCTGTTCCGCTGGCTGTTGGTACAGCCTGCTGGCCTGCTTCTTTGCCATGATAAACCCCAAGTCTCTTGGACATGAAGCAAAACTAAACTCACTCCTTCTCAAGTAGTCTTAGTCATAGTGCTTTATCATAGCACAGGAAAATGAATTATACACCTATATTTTCTTTTCAGCAACAGGATTACATTTTATTTATTATCCAGATGAGCCATGCCTGATTCCAAAAAATATTTCTTTATGTAAAATTCTATAGAACAAATTATATAATAGTTGTATTTTATTAAAAATAATAGTACTACAGCATTTTAAAAATAGTTTTCAATTTTATAGCATATAGCAATTTTCTTGCTACACAGCATTGTAGTACATACCTCTTATAGACACACTGGGGACTAAGAATATTGAAAAAATAAGATTAGAAATTTGAGCCAGCTAATACTATTTTTTTTACAATTTTACACTGTAAAAATTTGTCTCACTACACAAAATCCATGAGCTAGAGAGATGACTCAGTCTATAAAGGCTCTCTCTGCCACTCCGAAGACGAGGCACTCTCTACCACTCTGAAGACATGTGTTAGATCCCAGGACACCCACTGTGGAAGGAAAAACTAACTACCAAACGTTGTCCTTTGATCTACATCTATGTGCCTTAACACACACACACACAGACGCACACACGCATGCATGCACGCACACACACACAGAGTGAGAGACAGAGAGAGACAGAGACAGAGACAGAGACAGAAACAGAGAGAATATATTTAAAATGTAATTTTAAAAATACTGGATATAAATCTTGGCAATGTAATTCTCAAACCAAATATTAATGGTTTCAATAAGTTGTACATCCATAGAAGATGCCATTTCTTCACCAAATGTGCCAATTTCTGAGTCTTCAGATTTGAAATCCTCAACCATGTCTTCTTCAGCATCAAATTGTACATCATATGCATATTTTATTTACTGTTGCTGGGTTCTTTATGCAGCTCCTGGAGGACAATTTTATTGTCATTCTATAAATTCTGTAATAACATTTCTCCTTTTTGTCCAGAGTTCCATAGTTTCTTCCATTTTTTTCTCTCACCTTCCTCTCATTATGAATGGATGAATTTGTTTTAATCATATGATTAGTTGCTTCTTGAGAATCTCCAAGGTCTTATTTCTCACTAGATTCAGATAGAGTAACCTGCTCTTGGATTCCTTCTGATTTCTGATTCACACTAGGATTTATTAAACCTGCAAAACACCACTGTGAAATACTGAGTTCTCAGATGTAGCATTTGTAGCTTGCATCTGCCTATGCAGTCATGGGGTGACTCTTTGTGAATATTTCCTAACCGTTTAAAGACAGCACTTAACATATGTCAATCATTTGATAAAGATCTTTTAATGTTTCTTAGCATTTCCAACAAATGTGTTAAAATATGAACTTCTTACCCATGGCTTCCGCAAATGTCGACATAGCTTTGGATGGGGCAGCTCTCTTACTGTATTCATCTTGGCTGGGCATGTAATGTTTGATCCCATGTGTGATGATAAACTTGTAAAGGTACACTACTGACAGATCCATTTCTATCTGCTATTTGGGTTTTTACCAGTCCTTTGTTTTTAAGATTACAATAGAATTCTGCTCCATTTAAATATATAACAAGTAAACACTGAATTTCTTTTCAATGCTATCGAATCTATTGTGTTTCAAAATCAAGTTAGAACTCTCATATGCAGAACATAGATACAAATGTGTGTGTTTCTGTTTGTACATGTTTATGTGCATGGCTGTGTGTGCGTGTATGTGAATGTGTGTTTGTATTAGACACATCAAAGCATAAGGGGACTAAGAAAGGGTAGGAGGAGGACTCATTGGACAGTGGAGGCAGAGCATCCCAGGGCACTGAAATGTAGGTGTACTGAAAGCACAAGAATATTTGCATGGAAAGAGCACCAAGTGAGGCAGAAAAAGGGCATGCTGGGGTCTGGCAGTGGAGGGGAGATGAAAACAAAGCATATGTGCAGATGTGTCAGAATATCACAGGGAATAATAATTTTACAAAGAAATTAGCAAAAGAAAAATTGCAACATTCATTACAGGACCCTTATCAAGTAAGGCAAAGTAATAAACAAGTTGAATTTCAGTACATGAGTTGCAGGAAAGGTGAGCATTGTTTTCCTTTTGATTAAAGGGAAACTAGAAAGCCTTGCCCAGTGTTGGGAGATAAGTGAATAGCAGTGACTGAACAAAAGTGCTGCATATGTGGCCGGGTAGCAGATGTGGTGAGCCTTCTAGTTTTGGAGAACATCTCCACTTGAATGACGAGAAAGACAAATTAGGCACAGACTTCCCAGATGCTCATTGTCCTGTTAGGTGGATAGACACAAGGACACAATTCCTCCAGGTTACCAGAAGTGTTTCCTCCTGGAGCTGAGCTGTTCAAAGATATCTGCGGTGGCACAAGAAAAAAGGAAGAGTTTTGTTTGTTTATATTTCAAATGTTATCCGCCTTCACGGTTTCCTCTCCCAGAATCCCTCATCTCATCTCGCCATGCCCCTGCCTCCACTAGGATGCTCCCCACCTACACACCCAGTCCGGCCCCACCACCATAGCATTCCCCTATTCTGGGGCATCAAGCCTTCACAATGACTATGGGCCTCTCCTCTCTTTGATGACAGACAAGGCCATCCTCTGCTACATATGCAGCTGGAGCCATGGGTCCCTCCATGTGTATTCTTTGGATGGTGGTTTAGTCCCTGGGATCTCTCAGGGGTTTGGGTAGGAGTGACATTTTAAGATCCATGTTGTCTTACTCATTTGGATGGATGTTGGGTAAGAGGGAGGTAGAGAGCTTACTGCAGTTTGCCTCTGTTTTGTGTTGTAAATAAAGACACATTATTCAAAAGAATCACATGGCAGAGTCTCAGTCCAGCCAAATCAGAGTTATAACACCAGTAATTTTCTACACATTGTCACTCTTACTGCAAAAACATTTCATGCACACCAATTTTCATGCTTAACTCTTTCCTATCTCAGTCACTGAAGAAATATTGGCTTTGTGAAGGTTTGCTAATTTTGAATGGATTATTAAAGTCATGTTGTCAGTAAATATTGATAACTTAACATCATCTATATATGAGATTGTCATCATAGAATAACTTTGGGTTTGGCATTCTATGTAGGCCATTTACTTTGTTTTGAATATATACTACTAAATGTCTCCTTACTAAATTTTTTATAACCACAGCTATTCCTAACCCTCAGCCCAAATGAATAACTAAATTTTTACACTAATATGAAAAACTAGATTTGAAAAATAAAATTCTATTTGATATGTAAAATAATCACACTTTAAAATTTAAAAAAGCTAATTTATTAAAATAGAGCATTTTTCTGAAAAGAAATATTTAGATTATTTACCAATTAGATTAACATTTCTAATTCTCAATGTCTTAATTTATTTAATGTAGGATTTAAGGGAGAATTTTCCAAAGGATTTTACTCCCTTAATACGTCATCAATTATAGTAATACCAGATTGACCCAAATGATATTCTTAATCCACTGAAATGTAACATCTGCTAACAAAATTATAATGCATAAGTAAAAAGTTAAAAATAACATTCTAATATTGATTTTTTTACAGTATTTTTATATCTTCTAACTACCTCAGTTTCAGTTAGCTAGAAGTAAATTTCAGTTTTTCTCAAAATGTTATGAGTACACATGAAATTCTAAGCTGAAGAAAAAAATAATAACAGATTTTATTTAACATGAAAATCACAATTTCCTCATACTGTGTAACCTGAGGCTGCATGTCAAGTGAAAATAAACTTAGGCTTTTTTTTCACTGCACAAGTGAAAAACGGATTTTAACTGGTTTTCTGAAAAGGTTGTTTAGGATGTGATAAGTGAGCAGGTGGCTAGGTAGAGATGTTGACTGAGGGTAGTGAATTCACACTGAGGCTAACATCGCCTTTTATTGATAATCTTCTCCCATCTGCTCTGAAGACTTATTCATACCAAGAAAAAAGCAGGTGAGAAGGGGTACAAATGGACCGTGTGAATCCCCCACCATGCTGTGTCTTTGCAAAGTGGATCAATGCTACTGTTGCTTTCTGAGCATTTGCAGGCTGTGAGCTGATGAGCTTACTTCCTGTCTTATTTTATGAGGTGATAAGGACAGGGATGTGCATCTTGAAATGTAAAATTTAGAAACTTAAATGTTTGCTAGAAATGACCCTCTGTAATAACTTTTATATGTGGCTGTCACTTTCAATCCTTCTAAAGTAAATAGTTTGTACAGCCACTGCTATCTCAGTTAGTAGATGTGAACAGGCAGTGTAGGATATCAAATGGAACAATGTTGAGGCTTTCTAAATAAAAATGGAGTTTTTGTGGCCTGGAAAGATGGATCAGTGGTTAAAGGCACCTGCTGCCAAGACTGACAATTGGAAGGAGAGAACGGACTCCTCAAAAATGTCTCCTACTTCAAATCTGTGCCATGAACACATACACACACAGACACACACACACACACACAAACACATGAACATTTTTGTACACACACTACACAAAAGCACACACAAACACATACAGGCACAAATATACTTCTACACATATGCACACATAGATACACTAACGGACATACTAACACATGTATAAATATATCCACAATATCATATAGCCAAGCATACATACACACAAGTATACACATATATGAACATGAACTTACACGCATAGATCATAAACTTACAGACACAAATGCACAAATATAACTGTATACACATGCACTCACAAAGTACATATATAAACATGCACACACAAACACACACAGGAACATACATGAACACATAGGACACATCAACAGACATACTAACAAACGTACATGATTCACACACACACACATATAGAAAGTAAATATTGTAAAAACTAGTGTATCCATGTTAACAGATACTTTCTGGAACTTGAAATGTGAAGAGTCAGTAAAATGTGGAAATGTGTTTGGTCAAAGCCAGATGGAATCTCAGGGACCCATCTTCTCAGATTAAACACATAGAGCAAAATATTCATGAAGTCATAGACATGTAATCCTAGCACTTCAGGGCCATTGCCAGGAGTTCAAGAGAAGTCTGGGGTACTGGCTCAAGCTCTCCTGACATAAAGTAGAACACTGCTACATAAAGAATCAGATTGTGTGATGTCAAAATTAAGGTTGAACTAGGACTTCAAATGGTGAAGTGTGTATGGAGTACACAATGGATACAAACTCAGGACAAAAGAAGGAACAAACTGCTCAAGAGAAGTATTTGACCTAGGAGGAAATTTTAGAGTGACAACTGAAAATACAGTTGCTGATGCCAAGGCTGGGACTTTGCCAGCCCTTCTTCCATCCATGCTGGGATTCTTGCTGGCCTGATATCTGCAGTTCTTATGCTAGTAGTCATGTAGTCAT
>NW_021604596.1:7111455-7112598 GCF_004785775.1 Grammomys surdaster
ATATATATATTTTTTTTTTTTAATTTGGGGTAAATATCTAGTTTTAGAATATAGTGGATGTTGTTTTTGGGTTGGATTGAGCTCCAGTATTACATTATAAGATCTCGGTTGCCTATGGCCATATCATCAGCTCTATTAAGTTTCGAGCTTGTCCAATAATTTAAGTAAAGCATAGAGCATCAAACCACTATAGAAGATTGTAACAAAATCAGTCTTATCCTATGAACAAACCCAAAGCAGACCCTAAGAAAGAGATGACAACAGCTTTTAACCTCCCTCTGATACAAGGCATATTGAACAAGCCAGAGATGAAACGTAAAGCTTTCTTGTAAACTGATGTCCCTTAGTAGACATACACAACAAGTTGCTTAATGAAGATTTCAGAATAATTGCTGATTCAGAATGAAATTATGCTGACTCACACATGCCCTTTGTGAAGATAGTTTCAAAAAAAGTACAATAGCTTGGAGAGAAAAGATAACATCAATGGATATGATATAGCAATGGGCCACAGGGAAAACAATTGCAAGAATTGTGTCAGGGGAGTGTTAACCACATAAGCAACAAAAAAATATAATAAAAATAGGAGATTCACAAACACAAGTAACAATGGTGAATTTGGAGGTTATAAACAGAGAAACATGGGTTGAAAATTATCATGACAAGTTCACTAAAGGTCCATGTTCCACTAGAGACAATACTACAAGATATACAGATACGCACAGCATGCACAGAAAGGGATGCAAAAAGCAGAAAGTGTCCAGTCACTGATTTTCAATTTAGAAAACAAAACACATTAAGTTAGCACTAAACATATTCTCAAAGAATAAAGAAATATGAGTAAATCCTGAAAAGTATACGACAACAGATTCTCCAAATTGAGACAGTAAATGAGGAGTTTGAATTTGATAATTTAGAGATGAGACTATTAAAGAAGAATCACTTACAGTTTAGAGTGAAATATTTCCAAAATTGGTAGCTTCATTAGCTCTGAGAATATGTTGCCAATCTCGGAACATGTTATTGTTGTATGTGTTATTCTAGTATGTGAAAGATATTTGAGCTAACTACCGTTAATAATCAGGTATTTGAGAAGTGCATCTAAAAAGAGAAGGAAGGAAGGAAGGAAGGAAGGAAGGAAGG
>NW_021604596.1:7112698-7148225 GCF_004785775.1 Grammomys surdaster
AAAAAGGGAGGGAGGAAGAGCAGTCAAGAACAAAAGGATGGATAGGAAGGAGGAATATCGATAGATGATAGAAGATGGTTAAGAGATACATTAGATAGATAGATAGATAGATAGATAGATAGATAGATAGATAGATAGATAGAAAGGTTGTTCAGGTTTACAAAATAAGATGGAAATTCTAAAGTGAGACTAAACTGTATTTTTAAAAATTATGAAGATTTTTAAGCAAAGTAGATAATAAACATCCTTTAGGATAGTATCCCAATTCATGTGGATATCTTTTGCTTAGTATTTGCTGTAATGTAGCTTATGGAATATCCAGTTACTGTTGAGAAGAAGCTTTACAGGACTCCATATGCTTCTGTGTTTATATTAAAGTATACACAGCACACCAAATGCCTTAAATACAAAACAATTTCTATTAAAAAGGCAGAAATTTTAATATAAAATTTTGTACCTTATAAAAAATAAAACAAAATTATATAAATAAGTCATTATTCATAGTGTTAAGTTAATTTGTTCATTGACATAAAACATACTATTTCTTTGCATCCAATGTATATATACATATATATATATGTTATATAGAGAGATATAGATATATGTATATATCTCCACATGTCTTCCTAATACATTAACAGTGATTAAATTCTTAAATGCTAATAATACATGTAATATCAGGTATCTTCATTAATATAGGCTGTTGTTTTCATCAGTTTCTAAAGCACTAGACCTTTTAAATCCTGTTTTTGAAAGCCATAGAATTTTACAATATTAGATGCTAAACTTAGAAACAGAACACATGATTTGAAGCAGATGATCACTGTACAATTATTAATTAGTATTACAAATTTGAGATACATTTATCTTCAAAGCAATTTAATGCAAATTAGGGCAAATTATTAAAGAACAACATAATTATATCCAGCTTGTGACCTACCAAAGATAGGACATGACACATGCATTAAAGTATAAGGAATAAGTAGACAAGTTAGCCCAACCCCTCCTCAAAGTTCAGAATGGTAGCATTGAGTACCAGCTGGCTGTTTTCTGTCTTTAGCTAGAAAATCCCAATGCTCACAATACTTGAGAGGCACTCTTTGCTGCTCCAGATTCTTACTTTGGCTGTGAGCCACATTATGCTAGCTGATGGCACTGGAATCTGCAAATATGATGTGAAGGGTGTGAAGAAAGCATTCACCCTACCAGGCTGGTGCAGAAGGAACCAGCACATCTCCACCTCACTCCATTAGTTCTGTGGTCTGTGCAATCATCTTTTACATCAGTATAGTTTCTAATCAACACACCGCTGTATATGGGTCTGTTGATTCCACTGATCCTCTCAAGAAGAGCTAAGCCTTCTGGTTCGCCCTCAGGAGTTCTTGGATGTAGATCCCTATCTCCACACAAAATCACATTTCTACATCTTTCTAATATGCCACATAAAATAGTTTACATAATTAGCAGTTGATGTGAGCATTAAAGAGACATCAATTCAGCATACGAAATATGCTTTATAGGTTGTTTGTTCTTAATGTGTCTTAACTTCCGCTATGCAGTCAGTCTCCATCTCAGTGTTCAGGGCACTCCTGGAAGTAAGAAGGTCTGAGATGCATCTTCTCACAATCATCTCTCTCTCTCTCTAACCTCTTCCATCAATAAACATGGCCTCTATAAACTGTGCAAGAATACAATTTTGATCAATTTCTACAATTCCAAACCTCTGAATGTCCTCACAATTACAGTAATAAAATGGAAACCCTGAATGTGACTACCAACCATGAGCCCATCCAAAGGAGCCCTTGGAACCCCAAGAGCTCTTACCACCTCTTGATATATAATGTAGTAATATATATATATTAATATATATGTAATGTAGTATATGTAATATATACATACATATGCATATATATCACTGAAGGATATAAATAGCTTTCTTTAAATACATCAGTTACAAATGATTTCAAGTACCATGAAAAAAATATTTATGCTGAAAATGATTAAATATGTTTGAGGTTTTTTTCATGACTGATTTCAGTCTATTCAATGAAATTTTAAACTCAAGCTTGGGTTTAGAAAATTCAACAATATCATTGATACAGGTTTCAGTCCATAATGGGAGGGTTTCCTCAACCTTTAACATGCAGTGTGTGTGAAGGGCCTGTGTGTGTGGCACTTGCTCATGCACACATACACACAAGTGCACTTACCATAATGTGCAGTGAACTCAAAGGACAACTTTTGAGAGTTAGTTTTCCTCTTCCATCTTTGTCTGGGATTTAACTCAGGTTGTTACCTTTGGTAAAGGGGTGTCCAGCCATCTTATCCTTTCTTTTGTAGTTATTATTTAATGCTGACACTTTAAATCAAATTCCCTGCTATCCAGTGAAAACAGGATTTATTGTTGCTGTTTGTCATAGCCTTGCTGCAACAGCTTCACTGTGTTACTTTGGGAAGATGGCTTTCTCCTTTGCATCAATGATAGTCACATTCCCAAAGGATGCAACCTTGGTGTATGTAACTCTAGATCTTAAAATGCTGAGAAATCAAAAACCCTAAGGTTTACAATTCCAAAAATCTATGTTACTTCAAAATTACAGCATAAAAAACAAAAATATGAATGTTTAATAACTGATCCTCAGCTCTCCCAAATACTAACATCCATGGGAAAAGCAAGGTAAAGATGCTGACAATTTAACTCTTCGGAAGTGATCTGACAGACACAAAATCATGATGAAAGACAGTTTCAAAATGTTTCATTTGTCTTCACTGGTACCCTCCTAGCAGAGGAAATTACAAGATCTTTTAATGAGTAAAAGTCATAGTTGCTTGGTGATGCCAACACAGTTACTGATGACTTAAAAACACCCATGTACAGGGAAGATAGAGAGAAATGCAATGAGATAGGTACTCTGTCACCAATTTCTTCATCCAAATCTGTGCCTGTCCACAGGTACATGCTGGATCAACACAGAGGCACTGCTCAGAAGATGCCCACATACTTATATAGCTACGTACTAAGCACTTGTATTATTAATGCAATTATATTATTAATTATTATTGTTATTTTCATTAGTGTTTCTGTATGTGTGTTGCTGTGAACCTGTGTGCATGTGTGTACACACTTGTGTATGCCTCTGTGTGTGTATGCACGTGTGCATGCATGCATGTTTGGGGTATCACTGGAACGTATGTGAAAGACAGAGGACAACTTTGTTGAGTCACTTCTTTTTCTCTTTGAACTTGGGTTCTAGGATGATAATCAGATTTCATAGCATATATGGTAAGCAACTTTACCTGCTTAGCCATGTCCTGGCATGGATTTGAGCATTTACTTTTAAAAAGGTGTGTCTACTCCTAGACATTTATGCTAGCTTCATTGGAGGCATGAGTTCGAGACAGACTTCAGAGATACTTTCTTTCTTGGCTTTGTTTGCAAATTTGACCCCTGAATATGGATTGTTCAAACCTTGATTACCTTTTGAATTTATAAAACAAAACTTCCTCAATATATATAGAGAGGTCATATTTGTGCATCTTTATGGATTAAAAAGATGTCTCTGGAGATCTCAACTCTTTGAGAAACACATATATGACATAGACCTTGGCGGCTTTTGGGTTCATAGCCTCAAACACTGCTTCCCTGCCATGATGTTTAACTTGACCTCATTTATAAACATGGGCATAGTTACTTGTCATAATGACATACATTTATACATTTAATTTTGAGCTATTCATTATGAATATGCGACTATGTTTGTAAACATCATACTCAGAAAAATCATCTCAATTACAACAGAATAGATATGCTTACAAAAATGTTTGTTACTACTATTCTATCACTTAAAGTGTTCTGGAAGGTGTTGTATTCTGGTTTTGTGTTTATCAAAATGTAACTACTGTGAAAAATCAAAGTTATTCTAAGTAATTTTAAAATTGCTTTTTCTATAATTTGAGGGATTTTACCCCATTACAAATTTAGCTTTATATAGTTTGTAGTTTAAAGATTTTGATCCTTTTGTATTTTAAGAGTGTTGGATATGCAACCAATGGACAGAATGGGGATCCCAGTGGTTGAATAAGGGTAAAGCTGGAAGAAGCTGAGGAGGATGACAACCCATAGGAAGACCAGTAGTCTAAACTAACCTGGACCTCCAAGATCTTTCAGACACTCAGCCACCAACCAAGGGGCATATCCTAGCTGATATGATCCCCCCAATACATATACAGCAGAGGACTACCTGGTCTGGCTTCAGTGATATAAGATGCATCTAAGCCTGAGAGACTTGAAGCCCCAGGGAGAGGGCAGGTCTGTTGGGGAAGTGGTGGAGAGTTGGGTTAGGGACATTCCCTTGAATACAGAAGAGGAGGAATGGGATGATGAACAATTGGAGGGCAAACCGGGAGGAGGATAAAGATTGGACTGTAACCCCCTGAAAAATTTAAATAATAATAATAGTAGTAATAATAAAAGAATGTTGGGTATCATTCAAGTGTGTCTTTGGGGATATAGGGTGAGCACTAACTGTTGTTTAGTATAAAACTCTTTAATCCAGATAGACAAAGAACTGAAGGTCGCTTTTGACTATTGCTGTGGTTACGTTCTACTTAACACAGTAGAAAGGTTGGCCATGAGAAAAAATGGATTTCTCAGTACTGGATAATAGTTCCATCAGCTCAAGAATCTGAGCTAAAATTTTGAGTTATCTCACTTATTCTTTTCCTATTCAGTGACCCCTAAGTATACACGTTAATGAACTTCATTAATAGGTCTGATTCAGAGGATTGACTGTAACTTTAAAACAGTGAAATGCATAACTTCAGCAGCAAAGTGTTACCTTCTCTCAGAAACAAAACAAATCACAGCAAGTATTACTGCACCTCAGCCAGGCTTCATCACCAAATTCTTTGTGGAAGTAAATACACAAATCAAGCAGTCTGTAAGACTAAAAAGATTGAGGAAATTATTCTCTATTCCTAATATTTTCTCCTAACAGAAGACTGCTCAGTAACATATGCTACAGTCTAACTAGCAAGGAAAATTGGTGGTCTGTAAAGTTTTAATTGAAGGAAAAGTAAGGATTTTGAAAGTTAGGAAAGTTTCTGGGTTATTGGTGCCTCAAATTTATGATAATAAGGAAGGGAATTCTGGGTCTTTGTTATTGATATGTTATATTAAAAACTGTTCCATATTTCATCAGCCTGTTATATCTAGCCTGCAAGAAAAGGGAGAAAAAAGGACTTCTTGTCTTGTAAAGTGACAACTTAAAGACTCAATGGCACTGCAAGTGGCTTTTGTCACTTCACCTTCCTCAGTGAGTAAGGGAAGTTTGCCAATTCTGCTCACCCTGGATTGCTAATATGCTTTGACAGCTATCTATATAAAAACAATGATGTTTTTTAAAAAATCCAAATTTTCATACATTCCCTTGAAATGTTGAAATTTTATTCAAAGTTTGGCTCAGGAGCCCATAGTATAATTAATTAGAGAAAAGAGTTACCTTTGTTCTCCAAGACAGCCAAAAGTGTATCCAGCTTTGTACCACAGTAGAAAAATGACATTTAAGTGGCTGAAGATAAGACATTAAATTTCTGCACACTTATGGTTGAAGATTAACTTATAATTACTAGGTCCATTTCTTTTCTTTATAGAATTATACATTTTGGCTATGTGCATTTGCAAAGCATATAGGCATATATCAAATAACATACATAGATATGGACAAATTATAAACACATAAAAATGTAAGGCAGATAAAGGAAGTAAAGCATCCAACCTCACAGCTGATAACTAGACACTCATTGGAATATTCGCCAGAATAATGAATTCACAGGTTATTGCTAATTGTGTTCAAGTTTTCACAGGACATGGATTGTTGAGAAACATTCTCTTCAAGATATAAAATTCTCTTTATCTGCACATTAGATTAATTGTACTGAAATAGCCATGTCACCATGGCTACTGTCATGGTCACTACATGCTTTGCAAGGGGATGATCAGCAGCACTCTGTGTAAGGTTTTCAAAGATCAAAAAGTTTTCATTTTTTTATTTGTATCTACTTGATAGATAGTTGCACTTTGTGAAGCCACCTTCAATTTCCAATTCTGTTTGTTTTAATCTGCATTCATCCTTGTCAGTATTCATGCAAGAAATAAAAAATATGGCTGCCATGTTTATCATCTCAAGTACTAATGAAGTAGAGCATTAAGTATTGTTGACTGACAGATAGGTACTTCTTTCCTTAGAGTTAGGCAACTTCTCTGAGACAACAGCCTAGATCTTCAACGAACTGAGTGTGAAAACCAAGGCCTGCCCCAGTGTAATTACAAGATAGCAATGTGCTTGTTGAACACTAACCTAGAAAAAACAACATTTTCTGCGTAAATTTTTTCTTTTTTTTCTTTTTTTTTTTTTTAGTGAATTCCTTTGTTGAATACCAATGAAAGAACTTTCCAGAGAAATACACGGTGCTTCGGTTTGTTCTTTCTCTTCAGAAGCACAAAGTTAATACATTTCATGTCATGTTTAAATATTGAAAATTATTTTTCAAATATAGGACATGAAAGGAAGATACTGTGAAGCATGTGTTGGAGGTGCCATGGAGTTGGAGGGAAGAGTAGGTAGTAGTTATGATCAAGATAAAATATATAAATATATTTTTTTTCAAAAAATAGATAAATACTTGAAAGTGTGCTAATGTGTGTTTATATTTTCCCTGGAAACACAGATTTCTATTACTACTGTGTCTTGAATAATTTCTTCCTGTTTGTATTATCTAGCACTGATTCCTCCCCACAACTGAAACTCAAGCAAGAAGCTTGTGTTTGTTGGATCTGAGCACTAGCACCATTACTCAGTCTGTGAGCAGCTCCCCATTTGAATCAATAAAAGGCTGAGAGGTCTTGACAGGCTATATTTTTTCTGATATTGATCTTGATGACCAAGCTGGTGCCCTAGAGTCTAACCATTGATTTTAAAGGGGAGGCCTGTCAAATTGGAGGCCAATTTTATGCTATTAAACAGATCGGGTCTTGTAATTAAAGAAAATGTCAGGCTGTCATATTTTACAAGAGGGCCATGGGGATATTTTCACGCAATTTTCAAACAAATTAGAAAGCATTTAGACCTGCTGGAGCCAAACAGGCCAGAACCAGTGTAGGCTTCACAGAAACCAAATCAATATGCAAGTGGAATGTCATTCACTGGCTTTCTGTTTTCCCAAGACTCAATGATTTAAGGAATAATTTATGATTCCTGGCTTTAATAACATGCACGACTGCATCAACTTAAAACGGATCAAAGTCCTCTGAAAGAAAGTAACATTCAAATGAAAAGCTAATTTACTGTCAGGATAATGGAGAATGGTGAAGCCACTCTTTCTCTGCAGGCGTTGTCTTGTTTCCTTTTAGAACCAACCATAAATCCTAACTTCTTGCTCCATTTGAATTACATATTTCCTTTACTCTTCTACAGTTTCCGGATGGGTCATAGCAACGTATAGCTAAAGAGTTACTGAGTAGCTTCCATTAAAGTAAAGGAAGCACAGAAATAACAGGACAATTTGTTTTCTCAGTGTAGGTAGAAGACCAGTGTTTTCCACAGGCAATAATCTCAAGAATAGAAGAACAAAAAGGAAGAGAATCTTTTTGGTAGGGATGTTTGATAAATACTTGCAAACTATATTGTGTTCCATTTTAGTCTGCTAGGTTCTGAAGTCCCAAATATTGTAAGTCCTTGAGAGGCTGTTTTGTTTTTTTGTTTGTTTGTTTGGTTTGGTTTGGGATTTTTTTGTAACTAAAGTCTGACCCTAGATATACTACAATTAATAATAATTAACTCTGAACTTGTAGAAGAAAAAAATTGTTAAAGTACCACAAGAAAAGAAAGTCAAGAACACAATTGTCTTCTGCAGAGTGAATAGAAGTAACAACACAGAAAAAACATCTATTCATCATCTCTTTGAGCATTGATTTTGCTCTTAGTATGCCCTTTTGCTGTCCGTGTTTCTCCAGAGAGGACTTGGCCAGTAGGTGAACTCATTACTCTCCATTCCTCCTGTTTGTATCTTCCTCTCCAGCCTCACTCTCCATATTTCTCATTGACTTGTCCTCAATTTCACAATTATCTTTAGCAACACTGAGTTTGATTTAAACCCAGAAATGATTGCCTAACTCAGCCATATATTACATTTTCCCATTCTAAAGTACTGATTTGATGTTGAAGGTGTAATAACTGTTATAGAACTTGATTATTCATCAGCTATCTAGACTTTTATTTCCTTATTATGATAGTGAGAGCTCAGATGAAAGTCTTTTGGGGCAAGATTCTTGCATTGCCTCATTTTTGTATGAACTATTTTGTCACTGTTCATCACTCATATCCTCTTGTTTCTTTAAATATCTAGTAGTGGGGTGGGGCATGCTTAAGATTTTAAGTCCTAAACACAAAGTGTTGAGATTCCAGCTTTTGTGTCATAACTCTGGGATGTCTTTTTTTTTTCCTGGTACACTCATCAATGCCAGAAGCCTCCAGAGGTTTGTCAGGAATCACTACATGGGTTTTGACTTACTCTCAAATTATAAAACATTGTCTTACACCATTATCCTTACTCCATGCTACATAGTTTTCTGGAAAAGCACTGGACAGCCAGTAATGGTTCTCCAGACTATAGATTCCTACTCTTCCCTTGATTGCAGGATTCTACCCCATTCTGCATTAGGAACTTCTGTAGTTTTCACCTGTGCTTTTGCAGTCCTGTAACTGGCCAAGGGTCTAATTTGCATTCCCATGTAAATACCTGGGTTGTACTAGACAAGTGTTGCCATCTTTTTCTTAAGGATCCTGTCATGTCTGTCGATGTCAGTTGGTATGCCAGCTTCCTTGTATCAACACTGGTGCTTCTTACTTCATATCTGTCTTTAAAATCTCTTCTGCCAGGGCATAGAGATCAAGTTGGTTCTTATAACTCAACCTATAGAGGATATTAAGTTACCATTGGTTATGAAAGCCCAAATTATTTTCAAAATTCTTTAAATATTTCCAGTTTAGTGCATGAAAGTTATACATTAAAGGTTGTAAAACAAATCATACACATGTATGTCTGAAGAATGCAACTTTACCAACTGTATACCTTAATTTATATAGTAATAAACAACTGCTTTGTGTAATACTATTTGTAAGTAATGAGAAATTAACTGTAAATACATACATATTTTTTCAAGAACTTTCTGCTGGAATTCAGGCAATAAGACCATAATATTGGACTCAATTATATAAAAAGTGAATAAGTTCAAAGTAATCTATAATACAACATATTCTCAGTTACCTAGTGATGATATACAGGAAATAATTAAAAATAATTAGGGAAAATTTTGTAGAGTATTGATTGAGGCGATTATTTCATAGATATATAGATATAACCTTCAAATTACATTCAAAATAGTTCAAATCTGACCAAGTGGATTAATGTTAATGATACTTCAGATGCATGACTGCAACTTGTGTATTTATTAAAAGCATCTAGAGGAAGATACTGCTGCTGATTAATAATTAACAGAAGAATCATAAGGCAACATAGTAATTACCTAAACACATTTGGCAATGTTTGCCATAATAATTACAATTTCTCATTTGCTCAGATATCAGCCCACAAGAAAATGTTATGAATGATAATCAAACGCACTTCCAGTGAAAGCTGCTAGATCTCAGGAAGAGTCAATATGTCCGGGTTCTAGTTAGCAAGGAAAAGCAAATCCTTCTCAAAATGAGGCCCCTTTTTGTCTCCTCTCCTTGTCCTCAGGCCTAGGTAGACAGGCAGTCAGCAGAGGGCAAGTCCAGGCCACAAATGAGTGCCCTTCTTCAGAATTACACCCAAGTTTCAATGCCTCGGCAGAGAACCTCAGCTGGCTGACTTTGGTATGGGGGATGAAGAAGATTAAAACTTGAGTACAGGTCCAACTGTCCATAATGCTATTCAAAATCTTTTTAAAATTACTGCAAATTACACTTCCAATAATACATTCTCAATGTCTAGTCATGGGATTAATTATAATCTATGTCAATTGTTAAACACTGGAAAATGTTCATAATGCAGTTCATTATTTATTTATTTATTTATTTATTTATTTATTTATTTAAGTTAAGGCACATTATATGTTATATTTATTCATAATAATTGTACATTTTGATGAGCTTTGAAAAATACATGGACAAGTGTAACCACCAATCAACCAAAATATTTAATGTTTTCTTAACTTTTTTCATTAATTTATTTTTATAACTTTTAAGGGAGGTTTAGCAAGATAGCCAACAGTTGTCCAATACAGTATAGGTCATTTTATCTGTACTTGAATTAATGTAAGTAGAATAGTAAAATACAAAGCATTGCTTCAGACAATTTTTTCTAAATACTTTTATGAGTTTTATGAGATTTATTAATTCAATTGGATATTTCCATAGAATTTACTTTAGAATTGTATAAATATATCACAATTTATATTGGTCATTTTAATGGAACTATGCCAGTCATTTTCCTGCACATATTATGATGAAGATAAACTCTATTTCCTCTCAAGTTCTAATAATATAACAGGTTGGTTAGTAGTTAAGAAGCAAATAAAATTAGAATTATTCCTATTGAGTCATGATATATTGTATCTGAACAGTGAGTTCTCTAAACTTTGTAATTTTATATCTACATAAAAGAGACTCCCAGTCTCTAATTGTGTTTAGTTTTCCTGTAATGTCATTATCACATCCTCATGCCAGGGGTAAGCTGTTGTCATAAAATGATTATAGAGAGAAACAATTTAGCATCATCTTGATCCTGAGGATGGTAGGTCCTCTAGCCCAGACCAGCCAATCAAAGGCTTTTCCAATGACTGTGGTGGAATTCTCACATGAACTCATGCCTCACAGATTTAGTAAACATAGAATTATCAGATTTTCTGAAGAAATTTTTGTTTTATGCCTTCATTTTTAAAAGACTTTCTGCAATTAGAGTCCCCCTTCTCCCCTGGAGGACTAAATGATTCCTAACATTGGAATTTGGTGGCTTGTTTTTAGGTGCAAGGCTGCTTTGGGGCACTTGTTCTTTTCTTTTTTTTTAAATGTGAAATACTTTTAAAGAGGAATAAATATCTCCCAGTGTTGTATCTGTTTTCAAGAATTTAGTAAATATAGAGCTTTATATACTATCTCACATGTTTCAGATAATAGTTCTGTGATATTACAAAAATTTTACCTTTTCAATTGTGTTGGCTTTTCTGTTTTGGTTTTTGGGGTTTTTTGTTTGTTTGTTTTTGTTTTTTATTTCTTATTTTTTATTTTATTTTATTTTTATTTTTTATTTTTTGGTACTAAACACAATCTTCCATGGGCCAAGAACTATGCACTGGGGAGGAAGTGATGAGAGGAACATGGATACACAGCAAGGTCTCTTCTCAAGAAAACCAAGTCATAAGATGAACCTCCAAGAAAGGTTGACTTTAGAGTATGCTCAAGACCCTGAACTAACTCTCAGTAACAAGATAACCTGAGCATCTGCCCCTCCACAGGCCTGGGCCTAAGAAGAAGGGAGGAAAGGTCCTCAGTCTGAGATGGGCTGACTTGTCCTTACTAATAAGAACCTGGACCAAGACTCAGAGACATTGCTGGTGATGTGGCAGCTTTCACTGGAATCTCATTTGCTTATAATGCATAACATTGTCTTGGAGGATGATATCTGAACAATTGAGAATTTATAATTATAATGGTACACATTGTTTAATTCATTTAGGCAATTACTAATTAGCCTTATAACTCCTTGGTTAATTGTCAATAATCAGCAGCAACCTTCTCTAGATTTGAAGTATAATTAACATAATCAAATTTCTCAAGTTTGAACTATTTTAAAATAATTTGAAAGTTGTATTTATACACCCAAGAAATAACTACCTCAATTTATACCCATGTATATAAAGCATCAATATCTACCCCTTTCTAATAGTGCTAAAAACTCCAAAGAATGATTGAGAAACATTGTTTCTTATCTCATATATCTGAATATACATATGCTTGCCAAATTTATTGTAGGTTTTCACAATGCTTAAAGTGGCTCTACAGATAGCACAACATGTGAGTATTGAATAAAATTGTATTTTAGCCAGAAGCAAAGTACCACCAATTCATTCTTTGTGATATGACTACTCTCCTGAAATGAAATATATTATATGACCTCTGGTAACTAAATCCCAGTAAAAGTCAAAGACCTGCCTTAAATCAATCCGACAAAAACAAATCAAAGTTGGAATTAAATTTATATTACAGTAGCATATGTACTTTTGCAAAAAAAAGGTAATGAGTGACTTTTGAAAAAAAATTCATTGTAAAGCACCAAGATTAAAGACATCATGTCTTATTTTGAAAACTCAAGCAGTTGTCTATTTAGTGTGTGTAAAAGAGGGAGAGGGATTATGGAGAATTTAGGCATCTTCTTTTTCAAAATTTATATCTATCTGTCTACTTATTTATTTACTGTGAGGTTATGAACCACCATACATATGTAAGAATTAGAGGACAACTTGTATAACTTGCTTCTCACCTTCTGTTATATGTGTTTGCAGAGCCATTATTCATCATAAACCTTTAATCATTGTTTGAGGTTAAGTTCCCTTAGTGTTAGAGATCACAGCACTAAATTTTCTGCAGACTTCTCGTGGACATAGTAGTATTCACTTCATGTATGAGCCACAGTAAATATCTTGTATCCATGTGATAGAGAAGTCTCTGATAGTGTTTTTCTTTTCATTCATAAGTCATTGTATGTATTGTTTGGTGGCACAGGGTTTTAATATCAGAACTCTGGAACTGAGGAAGGTGGGTCCCTTTGAGTGCTTTGCAGAGCCAGCATATCTTAGAGCGGGTTCGATGAAAAACAGGTTCTAGAACATGAAGAACTATATAATAGAATGGCCCTGTCTCATAACATAACAAACAAAGCAAAATATAAGTGACTGTCATGCAGCTGTGATTAGGAACAGTACTATTCTCTGCCTTCTGCAGATTTTTATACCAGGGATAAATGCCACACTTTTTCTTTGTCTGCCCTGCTTCGGGTTACTATTAAACACAATTAGCATATTTACTAAGATATCCTTAGAACATTCAAGAAGATTAAATTATTTTTCAATAAATATTATAAACTGTTCTACTCATGAACTCTAGTATAATTCAAAAGAATCTGAATTAAACTTGGTTCTCAAAGTAACCAAATGAAAATGGAAGCTATGATGCTTTCTGTTCAAAAAAGAACAACTAAGACTGTAATGAAGACAGTCACTCCGTTAGTAGGTTGCACAAAAGGTCTTGGTAGAATGGGCTCAGAAGGAATCAGAATAGAGCACAGAGAGGAGCTTGAGATAACATCACTCAGCTTTCAGAGACAGATTCACTGGCTGCTATGAAAACCCCTGATCAGAAGGCTCAAGGACTTTTGGATTTTATTTGTTCTCTAACATTGGCACACTGTTAAGAAAATAAGGTAACAGGTTAGAAATCAAACATGAGCCAAATAAACTTTAGCAATCGTTAAGGGAAGCCAAGGTCTAAATCAGTATCTGGAACAGATTATCAGGAAATCTGTCCATTTTCAGTTGAATTCTAGATGACTCCACATCCATCTACATGTCCATTGTTACCAAGATGTTTATATTAACTTTACACCTATACCTCATTCTTAAGATCAACATATCCACCCATTAATTTGTTGTAGACTCAAAACTTCCACAGAAAGCTAAAATGTGCTAAGAAGGTGTTAGCATTGAAACAGCAACAGAATTCTCACCTGCTGAACAGGATATGGTGACTAATTTAGAGTTCTATAAAATCTTTCTATTTGAATTTAGCTTCCCACAAAACACAGGTTGTGTATGGGATAACAGAGGTAAGATTCTCATATTCTTTCACAAAGGGGGTTGATTTTTCACACAGAAAATATTCAGTAACATTGTGTTTTATGATTACAGAGGATATTTTTAAAAGCTATGTCTAGGGCTGGAGAGGAAATTCTGACTAACAGCACTTGCTGATCTCTCAGAGGACCCAAGTTTATTCTTAACAAAAGTGTCCAGGAGCTGACAGTGTCCTGCAACTCCAACTCTAAGGGATCCTATAGCCTCTCCTGCCCTACACAGTTCTTGTACTCATATATACATACTAACACAAAGACACATAATTAAAAAAAAAAGAAAATGCAAAAGTACTTAGAAAAATCAAGGTTTTTTTTGAAAGGCTTCTCATAATTTTCAATCAAAAATTTAATGTAATATTCATATACTTGGGAAAATCTGCCATTATTTTATAATTTTTGAGTCTTATTCATGCCCTGGGTTTGTTGACTAAATAAAGAATTGTTCCTAAAAAAATCATTCTATGAGGAGCATAGACTAGCTCCTAATGAAAGACAATGGAGAGGCACAAAGCTCTCTAGAAGCCTGATAGAACATGTAGATCTGAACTCTAATGACTACCAAAGGGCTTAGACACAAGGGAGACGAAAGGCCTTTTGGTCATGTATAGCAGAAGCAAACTTCCAAGTCCAGGAAATGAAAACTTACAAGAGAAAGTGAATTATGATAGTTTCAAAAGTATACCTATCTTTCCTCTTGGGGTATAACTAATGTGACAAGTTAGATTGAACAATAGCCCTATGAGGCATGTCCATGTGTTCGTTCAACAGTTCAAACTACCAAAATATATTCAGTTTTCAAAAGCTCCTCTAAAACTGGGTCATGACTATATAAACAGAGATTTCTAGAGGAAAGTGATCCTCAAAATCCGTCCCCATTAGACATTTTATTTATTTGCTTATTTTAGGTATTAATTTCTGGTGATTTCTATTTCTTTAATTTTAAAATTGGTGTGTAGTCATCACTGCACATAGAGGGTTGTATAAAAACATTTTTATCCAACACAGTTGACCAGCACATTCCTCTTGCCCTGGCATCTCCTTCCTCCCACAATTGGTGCCTGTGTTTCAATGATAATTTCCCTTCTGCTTTCCACAAACATGACCTCATATAAACATACAAGATTTTAGACCCAGAATAGAGAGTGTGTGTGTACACAGTCTTCTGAGATACACTAGTCTTGATGTGACTTGTTACATGCTTTCTTCCACTCATTTTTCTGAAAATGACCCATTTCTTTTTATCTTGGGTTATTTGAAATCTCATTTTCTTTATCCAGTCCTCTCTCAATGGGCACCCACTTAGTTCTGTGACTCACCTATTTTAAGTAGTGTCAGAGTAAGGATCAGTATGCATGTATCTCTGTGATGTGTTAACTCAGTGGCCTGTAGCTCTGTAGTCAGGAGTGTCACACATAGAACATGTGGGAGATATGTTATTAGTTAGTTGAGAACCCTCTATACTGACTTCCATAGTAAGTAGAATAGATTACCTTCCCACCATCGGTGTCTGCATCCTTCCCAGGTTTATGGTTATTTATTTTCTTTTTTCTTTCTATTTTTTCCAAATATATTTCTTTTCACACAATATATTCTGATCATGGTCCGCCTCTTCCAGCAACTCCAAAATCCATCCTTCACCTTTCCTCCCATCGAACCCCACACCATTCTGTGTCTTGTTAGAAAACAATAGTCTTTACGAGAAAGAGAATAAAGACAGATGAGATAAAACAAAACCAAACAAACTAGAATAGGACAAAAAAAAATAGAAAAAAAAGCCAAAGAAAAAGCTGAAGATAGATATACATATAAAAGCAGAGACATTCACATTCTTACTGTCTGTCATCCTGGTGGGCAAGAAGGAATGTCACTGCAGTTTAAATTTGCATTGCTCTGATAGCAATAGGGACACTGAAGGTTGCTATTTCGTTCATCCCATGACTATGGACACATCACATTTTTTCATAGTAGGCTTATGCCATCTGGCTTTGATTGGTGATGAGCATGCTTGTTAAGGTGAATTTCCTTTCATTAACACAAGGATGTGAGCTCTCTTATTTTCTAAAAATATTTTTAAATTTTAAAACTGTTAATGTTCTTTCTATGTATGAATGTGTATTTGTGATATGTACATAAGGATGCAAGTGTCCCTAATGTCAGACTCACCATGTGCCTAGACCTGTGTTTATAGATGGTAGTGAACTGCCCAACATTGATTCTGAGATCTAATTCAGGTCCTCTGCAAGAGTAGTAAATGATCTTAATGTCTCAAATGTTTCCCCAGCCCTTTATTTTATTTGAATCATCACACTGTGTGAATATATATTAGTGGACTAAAGGGTGACATCTTAATTCATTGTACCCAGATCAAGTTAAAAATCTTTAATATTGCTGTTTCCTTATTACCCCTCCATGTAAAAGTGGGAGCTTTACTGTCTGGTCCAGAGGGAAACATAATTCTTCCTGTAGTCAGAGAGCTGCCAGAGCACAGTGAGGAGTGAGAGCAGCTGATTGGCATAGCAGTAAGACTTTTATATTTCTACAGTGGTGATTAAAAAATAGCAAATAAAAAAAACAGGGGACAAAGAGGGGAAAGGGAAGATGTGGGACCTGATGTTGATGGGAAGAGAGACCCACGTGGTGAAGGCATATAATTATGGGCTGTTTCTTTTTGTAGGGGCATGACCAACTCCGTGGGCTGGGAGAGGTGTCTTTGAAGACTCATCCTGGGTGGTGTACAATGGACAAGGGGTTGTTTTCTTATGGGCACTGATTCCACAGGTCTGCATCTGTACTAAGCCCTCAAACAGAGATTACTTTGAGAATTTGCATATTACATTTTGAGTGGCAAGAAGATATTGCTATTCATCCCAGAGACAGTGATGTATCCACCATAAGCCACAAAATAACAAAAGCAACCCGTGGGAAGAGAGGATATCAGATAATGGAGTGGGAGCAAATGTTTTAAACAGTTAATTACAGATTTCCATCTTTTCTTTTTAGGAAAAGAGAGGTCTTCAAACACTTACTTTCAAAAATTACCACTGCAGGTTTGTAGATGGGAAGCTACAAAGAGGTTATATTCAAGTATGAGCCTAGTTAATCAGAGTGAGGGACATGGATGGCTATGAGGAGACAACTTCCACCTTATTGTTTGAGCAAACTACTATGTTGAACTCAGAGTTGGAAGCAGAAAGGAAAGCCATAATTGGCTCCTAATTTTGAGTCGAAATCCCAGAATTAGTAACAATTGGACAAAACAGCAGAAAATATAAAGTGATAAGTGTGGCAAGATGGAAGTTTGGTGTTTTGTTTTATATGGTTTTGCTTTGCATGGTTGTTGGTAGATGAAAAAGACACAGAAAAATAAATAATACTGAAAAGTAAGAATTATAAATTATGTGAAAATAAACCTGGTTGTGAGGTATGGGAAATTTCCCTGTAAGTAGGGTGGTTAGATGGAGAGACAGAAGCTGCATCTTGAAGACTCCTTGTGACAGGAGGCTACAGATGATACTACTGGTGTTAACGTCTTAATTGTGAAGTGTAAGTGTTGCGTGTGTATGGGGTGGGGTCTGCTGATGATGGGAAAGAGCAGCAAAGCAATAGATGAAAATGCCACCAGGGCTGAGTGGTGGAGGTGCACCATTCCTTTAATCCTAACCCTTAGGAACAAGAGGCAGTGCACTTAACTTCTTCATACAAATATATATGTGTGTGTATGTGTGTATATATGTGTGCGTGTGTATTAGCTTTGTTCAAATTTAAATGATTACAGGAGAACACATTTTATAGCAATAAACTTAAAGAGAAAATATACAATGAATATATTTAAATGTAACTATCATCTTCCTTCCATTCTTCCTAATTGTTACATAAAGTGATAGGGTTCCTTCTGACCTTGCGTGTGTGTGTGTGTGTGTGTGTGTATGTGTGTGTGTGTGTGTGAGTGTGTGTGTGTTTTCAAGACAGGATCACTATGTGTAATAGCCCAGACTGTTCTGGAACTCACATTGCAGACCAGACCAGACTGGCCTCAAACTCACAAAAATCCATCTGTCTCTCAAACCCAAGTGCTCAGATTAAAGTCATGGGCCTCCACTACCCAGCTTTGGTGGCATTTTTATCCATTGTTTTTAGAGTTTCCCTGCTTGGCTGCTCTCCCGCTATCATCCCCCCCATACACACACAACACTTGCACCCTTCCTCTCCCATAGTCTTTTTCACTTACATGTCACAGGCACTCTAAGATCCCCCCATCTGGTCCCTTTTTCACCCTTCCATGTTTTTTTCTAGTTTTCTAACTGATTCATACCATTATAGCAGCCTGATTTCTTTCTATTATAAGATTGATTACAATATTAACAAGTTTTGACAATACAATGAGTATTGCAAGAAGTGTCTTGGGTATCTTAGAGGAAGGTGTGTGTGTGTGTGTGTGTGTGTGTGTGTGTACGTGTGTAAACTTGAATAATGGACTTAATAAAGTGATTCCCCAGTATCTGTTATTTTAACTATGTTTTAAGGCAGTTTTAGAATAAATATTACTTTCTGATGGTAGCAGATCATCTGCAGAAATGAATCTACATGTTTTGCTCCAAGGCTACTGACATCCTTCTGTAGATGTTGACAAATTGATTACCAAATCAGCTTCTGAGCTGAAGCTGATGATGTCTGCAGATCATACAACCATTGATGCTGCCAGGCAGTTTGCCAATATTCAAATCCCTGATGTCCCATCCCCAAGAAAGGCATTGTCCACATGCCTCTTAGCTCTTATAGCTAGGACATAAATCATACCATGGTCCCAAGAAAGAAAGAGAAAGTAAAATTGTCTTAACATTTTTTCCAAACTGTTCTTGTGTTCTTTAAGGATTAAAAGAGTTTCATAAATACATTATTTCTGAAATATTTTAAGTTTTTTTAAGTATGTAGCTCATAGAGCTACAAAAATAAATACTTTTGTACATCTGCATTTGAAAATTTTCAAATATATTCTGGTTCTTAAGGAGAGATAATTTTGCAGGAGAGGATTAAAAAATTAATTTTAATTCAAACCATTTCCTCCCATAGTTTATATCCTTATGAATTACAGAAAGCTAAATCATAACAGCCAAATTAGCCCAATTAGTCTTCACTTTTAAAAATGACTCCTTTGAACAGTCAAGGAACATGCTTCTATTTCATGATGTGAAGCAAATCCCTTCGTTCAGTTAGGGGCAATTGAAGAGGGTGGTGATAACAGAAGCTCAGCTCCCAGAAGCCTAGAGCTAAATGACTCTCCACCCTGGCATGAGGCCAGGCCGCTGGCCCTCTTTCCATGGGCGTTACCTCATTACCAATACCTCCCTGACTTTTGTGCCTTGACACCAGAAGTGCTAACAGCTGTGTGCCTGTGGTGGGCAGGCGGAGAGACACCTTTCCCCCGCCCTGGAGCCCCTCACAGACTCTAGTACTCTGCAGAGAACTAAGCCTGTTAAACTCATTGCAATCTGCTGCTTCTCTTGGAGAACGGATTTGTTATGTCAGAAAAGCAGTTTTGTTCTGTGCTATTGGATTTATGGAGATAAAAAAGACTCTTTTTTTAGTTAGAAGGTACATGTGGTAAAAGGGTGACACATGGCAGCAACAGGGATGGTTAGGGAGTTCATGGTATTGTGAATAAAATGTTTCAACAACCAATTCATTCTTGGCTTGAGTGTCTGCTACAGACAGCCCTATGACCTTCACTACTGAGGATGCCAAGGATTATAGGAGAAAAATTCTACTTACACTGAACTTGAATAGAATTCTTAACTAATAGTGGCAGACCTACCAGTGTGACTTAGAGTGGCTGTCATAAATGGCAGAGTCCAGGGCCACCAGGTAATGAAAAGGGCCAGAAAGAAGTGCACACATGTGAAAGGGGAGTCCAGATGACAAAGGGCTGGAGAGACTTTAGAAAAGTTTATTTTTGGGATTTTGCTGGTCTGATTCAAGAGTTATTCTTGTATCAGTGTGTTTCTAGCATAAGAAAATGCCACCATGCAGTTTTGGTGGGAATTTTGTTGTTGTTGTTGTTTCTGTTTGGTTTTGGTTTGAGGATTTGGGACTTTTTTTTTAATTATGCTGTTAGTGTTGCTATGATTTGTATCTTAGAAATAAGATTTTGTTGTTGTTTACTTGTTCTTTGAGTCAGCCTCTCATTAAATAGCCCACGATGGCATGGAATTCATTATGTAGACCATGCTAGATTCAAACATTGGGCAATGCTCCTGTTTCTGCCTGGGATTAGAGACATGTACTACTACACCAACCAGGCTGTTAGTCACAGTCATTAGTTAAGTGTAATTTATCTCTCTAATTTAAGATTACTTATGAAATATTCTGTGATAATCGATTTACTATTAAAAAGTTTATGTGTGTGAATGATTCAAGAACTGAAAATGGACTTTCTGTGCGAATGGGAAGTATTCTGTGACAATAGACTTCCTGTACGAATATATGTGTGCAAAGGATTAAATCACACTGCTGTGAAGCAGATGTGAAGTTCTTGCAAAAATCCTAATTTCAGGACATTGTACCTTTATATCATTTATAAAAGCACCGTATTTTTATTTCAAGAGCTGGCAAGATAGTTAATGTGTAAAAGAACAAGCCACTAAGACTGTCAACCAGAACCTGATCCTCTGGACCCAAATGGTAAGCAGGGAGGACTACTGCAAGCTGGCTGCTGGCTTCAACACATACGTCTTGGAATATGTGTGGGGGCCCACATTTAATTTAAAAAAGTATAAAATAATAATAATTCCAAGTATATAAAGATTTGTTTCTGGGACATCAAACCTTCTAGCACAAAACTGAAAGAGACTTAAACAGTTTCAAAGCCCACAGCTGAGAGATAGATCAGATTTATTTACTGTGATAATTTATTTATTTATTTACTTATTTAATTACTAATCTTAGTAATTCTCAGTAAATAAATCAAAGGAAATGGGACATAAAAAGAAAGAAGTCTACAAGCATGGTGAAATTGTTATGGCTTTAGTTTCTGTTCTCTTGACATGTTGTTGAAGACTAGAGTTGAAGGAATTATGGGACCTCAGACAGTCTGTGAGTGACCAGAATCTCACGAGCCAACTTTCCAGTGTGGGTTCCTTCTTATCTAACACCCTGTGAAACCAAGCTATCAGAGAATTTATCTTCAGCCTCTCTGTTATATTTCATATCAAAATGGAAATCTCAGCTGAAAGATAAATCAGTATGTCAAGGATGATGATATCATATCCTAGGAACCCCTAAAACTATTGAAAATTCTTATTTTATTTTCATAATTCACTCTCTGTCCAGTAAATTAGGAGGCAGACACATCACCCAAGATGTCCTCAGGGAGGCTGCAGATTTTTCCATCTCATTGCTAATGAACCATTTTCACCTGACTTCTGCTCCCATCACTCCCCACTGAAGAACCAGCTGTCAGCTTCCACAGTTGAGCAGCTTTGGTACCAGACAGGTGGCAGCAAGCTGGGGAAGAAATCATGTGAGTGGAAGGTAGTTAATCTGGAATCAGGATGGCCCACCTGGTATCATTAAAAACTGACTGCACATCATAAATGGTTAACAAAAGATAATCAACACTTATGGTTTTGAATACCCTTGCAAAGAGAGATGAGGGCATTTGACATCAGTTGGATATCTGAACAGTCCCAGCCTCAGTGGAAGATCAGTGATGGTCACCATCCCTAAATGGTGAAATATTTGCCCTGTTTCTACAGAGGAAGGAAGTGGACTGAGCTTTTACAGACTATAAGAATCAGCCATTCTGCAACCATCTAGATGTGGTTATGTCTCTGGAAATCAACATTCCTTATCTACTGAATCATACTGGGTTTATACTTACCTCCGCTAATATATCTAGATGTGGTTTATAAACTATAATAACTTATCATAAGTCTGTAAACTAGTGTTATAATTAGCACTAATTTCAATAATTCTTTTGAATTTTTCTTAACATATCAGATAATATCCGTAACCACATGACTTGGTTCATCTCTCTGAATACAACTATGATCATACATACATTTGGGATTTTTTTGTTTTTGTTTTGTTTTTCTGTTTATAATTTGTTCTTGTAGACTGTAATCTTTGGTAATTCAATAGTCACTTAAAAGCAATCCTTGGATGTCATAGCACCTGTTCTGTAGTAGAACTACTGTTACAGAACTCATCACACAGTGTTAGAACTGGCTGGGTGCTCATCGTACTTTCTTTTAAGCTCAGCATCCTTGGCTTTTTTAGTCTTAAATTTTAAGTAGGTAGCATAGGACATAAGATGCAATGGAGAATCAAGAAAAGATATATTAAAATGAATTTGATTTATGAGTACATACAAATAAAAGTTCTGATAATAAGTAAATTCATGAGTACATATAAATAAAAGTTCATGCTAATAAGTATCAGTACCCACTCTCCTATTTTCTGATTTGCAGTCTACACTGTCATTGTGGATGCTAGTAGGGCTGACTCAATGGCAATGTATAAAACTGCTCTCTTGGACCACAGCAGGACTGGGAATGGAGAGAAAAAGAGCTGAGATTACATAGCACCAATCAATATGATTTAGAAACTAATAGAATACAGAGGGAGAATGAGAAGTCTAGAAAGGCTGAAAACTCTATAGCTTTGACTACTAGGGAAATGGCTGCTCCTATGAGAGGAGATAAAAGAGGAAAAGGAGCCAATGACTGTGATGATTGTTTTTCAAAAGGGCCAGGACCAGTAGGTGTGCAATGTATCGAAAGAGAAATGAGTGAATTCTAGGTATGCAAGTGAAGGCAGCCATTGACTTTGGTAGAACATAGTGTTATGTAAACTAATTTGTAGACAGTTGAAGGAGTGTACAGCTATAAGAATATATGGTGATTAATGTTGAGTCAACTTGGCAGGTTCTCAGACATTTCTTTGATCATTCTGAAGATGACAGTGAAACTATTTCTGGATATGGTTTATATACTAATCAGTTGAGGGTAAAAAGCAGATCTCTTTAAGATAGATGGGCCATACTTGATCACTTGAAAGCAGAATGTCTAACTACAACATAAAAGGTAACCCTCCTGACTCAAATGAACAAAGGAATATAGACCCTGACTATGTCTCTGGGCTACTGATATTTGTGTTCAAACTACCACATCAGTTCCTGATAGCTGTTGATTACAGATCTTGTCACACTTTGAGTCTACCAAAAGCATTATTATAGAAACAAAAATAATTTCATTAAATGGAGAATTTTACTTAAGAGTGAACTTCACTTAAATTGTTCAAAATAGATACAACCTCATACATGCAAATTCTTTGAAGTTCACCAGAGAACCAATGACTTGGTGACCTAAATGGTTCAAAATTTCAACTACTTACTAGGTTTTAAATCCCATAAATAAAATACAAAATAAAAACTTTGAAAATTATAAGGATAGCATAAAATATAATGTATCTCTTAAAAACTGAGGAATTGTGAAAATGTGCATATAAAGGGATGTGCTAATCTTCACTACTGTAATCATGTAAGAAAATTCAGCTAGTTAAATACATCACATTAAAAACAGTATCATCATTTGTGTATATGAGTCAATATTGAGATTCAAAGCATAAGTAAATAGAGCCATGACATATAATGTTTAATAAAAATATGGGCTTAAATTAACTGAAAACCTATCAGAGAATTATTTTTATTCATATTCACAACATTTTCTCCACAGGAATTTTTAGAAGATTGCTATTTAATGCCATTCAAGTCCTGCCGAGCATCATTTCTGCATGAAGACCACAAAAGGATTACTTTACAGAAGCTGCTGCCATTTTGAAGAGTGTGATTTTGACTGTGATTCAGAAAACAGGTACACCTGTTATCTTCACTTTAATAAATTTCATTGGAAAAATAGATGTTAACTGCAACCCAGAGCAAGAAAGCTGTATGTGTGTGTGTAATTTCTGCAGCTTCTCGTTCATGGGGCTGCCTTCATATGCTAATGACTGATATGTGCCCAAATTGAGTGGGTATTTTGTGTTTGAACTAAATATACTTCCTTCATTTTGGTATAAATAAGCACTAGGATATCACAGAAATTTTGTAGTCAAAATATCACACAGTTACTTTAGTTTGGTTTTGGTTTGCTGTGAGCATGAAAGGTAGAAAAGGGTAGCCCCAAATTGGTGTGACCCTGAGCCTTTCTATCTTAGCAGTCAGTGTCTGACTTGCTGGCAGGAGGATTTGGCAATTGTTGGTTTGTTCAGTTTGAAGAAAGTGATTAAGTTAGGATAACAGGAAGTCACAGGCAGAGAGAGGCATTCTTGTCCACCAGAGCCAGCTAGGCATCGCCTGCACAAAGATGATGCATGCTGTTTGTCAAGAATATTGTTTTATTTGCATGGCACTCATAAATGCATATCATTCAATATTAATTATGCTTGTTTATTGTGAAACTACTTATTGTGTGACTTAGTAATGATTCTTAAAATGGAATCCTGCAATATTTAAAATACATGAATAAACACATATTTAATACCTATAACTAAGTAGGTACCAACACACTATTTCAAACCAACGTTACTGGGCATGCTCTGTTTCAGTGTCAATATATATATATTTGAATAATCAGTATGAAAGTTTTAGAAATACACGGAGAATGAATTATTCTTGTTGTCTTATTGTTTATAAAATAGGTATCATATCAATTTAATTTAAAGGTTTACCTTCCCTAATTGTTAAATTGATTCAATATAGTAGAGGCTTTTTTCCCCCAGTCTATTCTACAGATTCAAAATCTCCAAGTGCATAATAGAAGCAGGGAGGTGACATAGCTTAAGATCAGTTCTATGGGAAAGTGTAGGTGTCATCTTCAGGAATTTAACTTTAGACTTTGAGAGTGACATGCAAATTCTGGAGAGTTGTTCTATAAAAGTTTATATTTCCTCAAACTTTCATGAACTCTAGTAAATTATAACAGTTCATCTGTTGATAGTAAACCCTAACTACATATATCCATCAATTAAATGTGTCAAGTAAAGTAACAGTGACTTTTATTCTTTACAAAAGAAAAAAAGTAAATAGGAAACTCAGAGGATTGACAGAGAAATTGACAGAATGTTTTTCACAAGACTACAAATCACTGGAGAGAGACACAGCTTTCCCATAAATTAGCAGATCATTTTGTTGTAACATTAGGAAGACTTTAACACAAATTTTGTCATCATAATTTGGCCTTCTGTAAGAATAATCTCAGATTAAGTTACAGATACAAAATAAAGTTAAATAAGTTCTGCTATCTATATTTCTTCTACAAATATAAACCTATGGGATGGTATTATTTTTCTGTGTACTACTTTACTTAATTTAAGCTTAGGAACATTTTAGTAAATCAAACCTCATATTATATTTCTATGTCTGAAATATCCATGAATGTTAAATTGCATCCTGGCTCCTTAGTTCACCTTGGCAAGGAGAGAAATAAATGATCTGTAAAGTTCAGAAAAAGTGAGAGAATATCATACAGCTGCTGTGGACTGAGAGAATCCAATGCTTGCTTACACATGGGTGAAAATGGAGTTTAGATTTATGCCACACATATTAACAACAAGATGCTGGGAGTGTCATGAGCAATTGCTACCTAGTACATTGTCTTAGGTGCCAACTGAAATGTATTCAATTCGTGGAAGTCAAGAGAACTCTAATCAGGATTTGAGAAGAGACATTTTCTGACCTATTATTACACTGAGGTTTGAGAATGAGGACCTGGAGCTGCAGTCATTGAGCAGGGAAGCTGTGAATCCTGGCTTGGAAGAGCACAGTTCACTCTGTTTATGTCACCCTTGCTAATTTTCTGAGCCACTAATTGAAAAGCACATCAGTAGAACTGAAATGCTCTAAACAGACAAGTTGTACTGAACATTCAAAAGAGGCTTAAGTGAATTAGAATGGATAAGTCTAAAGAGATTGGGTGACAATGTCACATTAAGTAAAGTCCTCTTCATTCACAGACTTGCATGTCATCTGTCTCTGCAACCACTAAAAACATCCAGGGGACTCATTGATAGTTCATCTTGACATGACCAACTAAGCCATTATAAGATTCAACCCATATTAAAAGGGGTCCTGAGTTCAGCTGCTGAGAATAAAATACTTCCCTTGGTAACTTACACAACTGTCTCTAGCAGTCATTGACCCAGGCCCAACAGGGAGTGTTCCTTCCATTAGAGAGGGGCCCCTAGGGCTCTGGGGTTATAGATTTTCAGAATTGGCAGGATTGTGCATTACCTAGTAAAAGCAAGCTGGACATATCTACATGCAGCTGGAGGTAAGAGTGACTGGGAAATGCACAATGTGCCCTGAATTTCAGGCTAATGAATTTAGATCCATTAGTTATGGTAGAAACAACTCACATGTATTTGTTAATTGTATGTGCTGTGTATAGGTGAACATGTACATAGTGTGCAACTCATAATACATAATATTAAATTAGAAGGAGCATGCATGGAAACAGTGAACATCAGGACATATCAGCAACTTAGGGAGACATACTAATCTCCAGAGATATGCGTCAAGAGCAACTGGGAACTGTGACTCCAGATTGTAAAGGAGGGAGAAGGTGTGGTCCCTTACACAAAAGTTATGCAACACTAAGTTTACAATTAATTGGGGAGGGTATGCTATATGGATCCATATTATTTTACTTTGTGAAATGTAGTTTTTTGTTTTTAAATATAGTTCGAGTTTGTTTTGTAAAAATTGGGTTTTGAACTACTTGGGAAATAATTGTGTCTCAGTTTGAATTCTTAAGGATGAGAAAGAAAGTAGGGGCTACCTATAGGAAGGGGAAGGAAGAAGGAAATTGGAGGTGAAGAAGGGACAGAGTACCTACCCTGTATGCAACAAAATCTTTAGAAGTACGATGGAACACATCCATAAACTGTCTATACACGGTCACTCCAGTTACTATAAGGCTATGCCAACCTGTCATGAAAGTTGTGACATACACTCGGTAAATAGGAGCTCTACTTAAATAGTATAAAAATAATGTGCAGTAACCATTGAACCAGAATACTGGCAAGGGCTAACAAGATGGCAGAAGGTTATTAAGGTGCTTGCCACAAAGTTGTATAACTTGTGTGAAGTCTCTAGAAACAATATGGTTGAAAGGAAACAATGACTCTAAGCTGTGTTCCAGTCATTCAAGCATCCACACACATACACGCACACGCTTGCACATGCAGAGACGTGCACAAATGCACATGCGCATATATACACTTCATCTTTTTATAAAATCAGAAATATTTACATTTCAACTGTGTAAAACTTTCTGTACCTTTTCATTACCAGAAAAAAAATGCCTTTGAAGGGCAAAATCCAAAATAAATCTTCTGGAACAAAATTTGCTTCCAGTTTATTTCCAATCCTGTGTACAATCTGACATCTCTTGAAGCCAGACTTGCCAGAGACATGAAAATTTCCAGGCCATTTCACAATGTGTCTGGGGCTTTACCTTTGTTAGTAGATGAGTCTACAATGGTGTTAATCTCTCTGTTTTAGGACTGAGGGTGAATTATAGATAAGAAAAAATGTTTAATAAGAGTAGTCTATTTCTTAAAAAAACTTTTTCAATATGTTTTGAAGAGTAAATGGCAAATGAAAATATTATAGCTTAGGAATAAGAAATACCTTTAGCTGTATTTATATTAAAATTTCGCCATCTCTGGAAGCTCCAGCTATTGTGTTTTGAGCCTGAGAGTTTCTACACTTGCATAAGTAGGTCACACACTACTTTTAGAAGAGGTATGAGAAGATGGAATAGAGCATGTCTATAATCACATCTATGTATACACAGTGACATATGCATATGATATATACATTTTGGGTTTGCTATGTAGAAATTGTTTAACTGATGGGTGTGCTGTGATAAAATAAGTATGATGTTTTTTAACTCACCAAAAAGAATAAAACTTTGCTCAGATCATGATAAAACATTAAGGAAAGGAAGAGAAAAAAAGCAGAGGAAGAGGAAGAGAACGATGTAGGAGAGAATAGGGAGGGGGAGAAAAGATGAGAGGGGTAGAGAACAGAAGGGAGAATGGGAAGAAAAGGAAAGAAAGAAAGAAAGAAAGAAAGAAAGAAAGAAAGAAAGAAAGAAAGAAAGAAAGAAGAGAGGAAAACTCAATGTCCCCCTTTCTTTGCATTAGTCATTCCGTCAGTACTTGTCCATAGCACTTATGGTTAGACCACAGCAAGCAGGAGCCATGCTTGAAAGGGACCCACAACAGAAGTCTTTCCAACTGCAGTGGCCACTGATGCTATCTCAGGTGTAATGTTCAGTGCTAGGAACTGTGTGTGCTCTCTGAGAAGTTACCTACAATTCCCGTGTGTGCTCTTTGCCAGAACTACCTATGATTCTAGCTCTGACAGTAAACCTCATGTCTATGACTTCAGCAATTTTAGCAGCTGTAAACCACCTCTTTTAAAATTTCTTTCTCGTTCAAACACCTTAACAAAGAAAGTTGACTAAACATAGCACCCCTACCCTACACACATTGTATATAAGAAGAGATTACTGAAATGCCTAAAGCAAAGCAGCATTGTTATACAGCATGGTTCAAACAGGTCTTAGTTCCTTTATCTCATTTTGCTTTGCTATGACTTTGCTATGCTAACACAGCACAATGCTTTTCAATGTGTTAAGGGGATGGAGCCATGACTCAGTGGGTCGGAGCACTTGCTGCTCTTACAGAGGACCCAAGTCCCCTGTCTTGCCAGGAAGCTTGCAAAGGTGTCTCTAGTTCCAAGGGATCTTATGCCCTCAGCTGGCCACATTAGCACAAACAGTACTTTATGAGTACTCAGGGCACTTGCATTCTCAGATACACACACAGATGCCTATGCATAAAATATAAATACATAAATAAATAGATGAAACTGTTAAATACATTAATTAAGTAGGGAGGTGCCTAGGTAGGCCTTTGCATTACAATGGAAACCACAAAAATATTTCCATCTTATGAAATGTAATGGAAAGACAAAATGATAGAAGACAGAAGAGTGAGGAGGAAGGCACTGTCCCATATGTGTATGTGAAATCCTAAGCGGAAAGCTAAATAAAATTAAATTGTTCGATGTGCTGTTCAAAAAATGAATAATGAAAAATGGCTTCATTTAGATTTTAAAATCTTAATATAAAAATCAGAATTTTAAATTTGAGGGTAATATTTATATCATCTCAACCCATAGAAAGATATTTTTAAGCAAGGCAACCACAGCCTGCAGTTTTAGAGAACAAAATATATTACTAAAAATGAAAAGAAAGACTGTATTAACTTCTTCTATAGGTCTGTGCAGCATTTGAGTGCATTGTCCCCGGGGGCCAGAAGAGGGAGTCATATTACTTGGGACTAGAGTTAACAGGTGTTTGGATGCTGAAAATCAGACCATGTCTTCTGAATGAGCAGTCTTTGTGTTAAAAACAGAGCCATCTCACCAGCCCCTCCTTCTTACATTTTCTTGAATGACAGTGATTAGAGAACATATATTTCAAATACAAATAGGAAAACTGGCATCTGAAATGTAAGTAAATAAAATATCCAATAAAAAAAGAAAAAAAAGATATATCTCTAAGGAAAATGACAGTTATAATTGTGTAGGCATCCAGTCTCTTTGCAATACTGACTCACTCTCTGAAGAAACAAAAAGCGGACTTAAACTTAGTGTATGTGGAGACACCGGTTAGACCATTGGTAGAAAAAGGTGCCATTGCACATGAAGTCTTACTGGTAGTGCTCTAGCTTAGCACACTGTAAGAGGGTGAAACCTGAGGCTCAGAGATGGAAAATGGGGTTGGAAAATTTGCTCAGTGGTTGAACTTGTTTCCCAGCATCAGTGTCAGCTGGTTTTCATCTACCTGCAACTCCAGCTCTAGGGCATCTGACTTCTTTTGGCCTATATAGACCCCTGTATGCAGGTACAAACTCATGCACACACACACACATACACATGCACATGCACATACACACAGAGACCCACATACATACAAATAAATAGAAACACTCACTACCCTCACATATACTCACCACACCCACACATACTCACACATACACATTTATCAAAAATAGAAAATTTTAAAGAAAAAGTGGAAACTTGCTTATTAATATTATTCCCCTAAGACAACAGCTCCTTCCTTCATTCCTTCCTCCCTCCCTTCCTTCCTTCCTTCCTTCCTTCCTTCCTTCCTTCCTTCCTTCCTTCCTTCCTTCCTTCCTCTCTTCCTCCCTCCCTTCCTCTCTCCCTCCTCCCCCCCCATTAAAACATTACATTTTGTTTGCTATAATTTAGGAGCTGGTACTGCTTGCTAATTTTTAGTGGCCAGTTCATATTTGGAAGATTTAGTAAGTTGTCCTCAAAACCTGACACATCTTTTAAATGATGCATCGTAGCACTGTTCTGAACCAACCCTGTTCTGTTCTCATGACTGACTGCCATAAGGCAGAGTTCCATGGTTCTATATTAATACTACTTTAAGCAAGTTGATTGCTTCAGCTTTGACGCATATTCTTCTGAGCCAGTTTATTTCTGGTATGTAACAATTGGGAATGAAACTATGGTTCTTCCACAAGAGACTTTTGTTCATATTTGAGTGGGTGACAACTGCCAAGGAGATGAATAGTCACTCTACAAGGATACAGAGAAGCTGGGAATTTGAGGTTCCTTGTAACACTGGTCAGCATCCTCTCAACCATGGGCAGAACACTGCAAGGCTTAGCATGATGCTGATACCTTCCAAATAACTTCTCTTTTGGAATCAATTCTTGCCACTATCTCTATACTTTTGAAGTAGTTGAAAAGTTAAAGCAACTAAGCATTTCATAAATAAACTCAATATTGTTTTGCTATTTAGGATATGTAATATCCTAATAGGATATGTAATATGTGCCTCTGTAGTTAAAAGCATATTTTTGCTCCACTCCAACCTCTGTCTGCATCAAGCACACATAATGCACATATGTATAGGGAAGTGGAATATTCATGTACATAAAAAATAGTATTTTATTCTAAAAATATCTAAAACTAAGCTAACCTGTGAAACAGTAACTACTGCATTTTCTCTGAAAAAAATAAATGGAAAGTCACCCCGTGCCTGTATGTCATGACAGTTAATTGTACTATTCAAAGACTCCAGTGACGCATGCAAGAGGAAACAAGAAATTGTAGAAAAAATTTCCTGGAGACAGGTCTTCCAGGTGACTGAATGCTCTCTAATACTTTCCAGCACAGTTAATAATGGATTTGCACATTACTCTCCTCATTAGAACCATTTTCTCTTTTTTAAGGGAAAATTTTAAATGTTATAGTCTCAATTCTAGGGGTAAAAACATTGTCCTCATCAACTGAACAAATGTCCCCATTTCATTTTCTCTCCCTAGTCCCCTGACCATTTCGTTTTTATTCCTTTCATATACATATGCATAGATTTGCACAGATGAACTTTGGTTTTTTATATTTTTTTAATTTTATGTGCATGTGTGTTTTGCTAGCACGCATGTTCATACAGCATGTATGTTCCTGGGGCCTGCAGAGGATAAAGGAGAGCATCTAATCATCTGGAATGGGATTTACAAAGGATGTGAGCAGCTATATGGGTGTTGAGAATTAAACTTAGGTCCTATGTAAGATGAGGCAGAGCTCTTAACTGCTGAGCTATCTCTCCTTCCCAAACTTTGCCCTTCTGTCAGAAAATGTTTTTGTCAAGGATGAGATCAGGTCCTTGAAATAAACAAAAGCAAAAGACTAGCTTACACCAGTGCTTTTGTAGTGATAGGAATACTGTTTGTTCTTAGAACTTTGAAGATTCTCACCCACGACCACATAAATTCTCAAAAATGAACTGTAACAGATGTAATCGTCTAGCTCCTCAATGCCTCGCAATTTAATAATAGATTACAAAAACATAGCGGGGCTCCTACAAATAGACAACCATCTATTCTGAATTGAGAATTAAGAGTCACCAGCCTTGTGCTGGCAGCTAGAAGACAGTGAACATATTAAACAATTCTACATACGAAGCAACTGAGAAATATTTCATAAAGTAGCAAGCAGCTGGAAAGTTGCTTACAAAATATACTGGCCTAAGTCATGTCCTTAACAATGTAATATTATCTAAGTTTGTATTGTCCCATATAGGCAGATACATGTGTGGACAGAATCCTTGAATTGACATGTGTTGTGAAAACAATATACAACACAAATTGACAAATTTCAGTATAAAAATGTGCCCAGTAGCTTATTAATATTTCCTTTATTTATCTTCAACTTAAAATAAGAAAATTTGAAATAAATGATGCAAAGTATTTTAATAGAATTAGCTTTTTCTCTGCTTTCCTTCTCATGGATAGTTCATACAAAATCTAATATTATATGTAAGGTTCATATATGTTGCAAGCACATTTATATTAAATAAGGATAACCTACGATATTTGGGCAGTATTATGTCATTTTGAACTTTAATAGCAATAATAAAAGTTGAATTATTTAATTTATTTTTTTTTTTGGTTTTTTTCAAGACAGGGTTTCTCTGTGTGGCCCTGGCTGTCCTGGAACTCACTCTGTGGACCAGGCTGGCCTCGAACTCAGAAATCCACCTGCCTCTGCCTCCCAAGTGCTGGGATTAAAGGCGTGCGCCACCACTGCCCGGCCCTATTTAATTTATTTTATAAAATTGGCTTATACTAAATTTAAGGATTGGAACAATAGACACTAAATTTCTCAAATGAGCCAATACTTCCAACACAGTGAACCATAAATTACGTGGACTCTAAATTTGTTTATTTTTCCTTTCTTCTTGATTTAGGTTCTCATTTCCAGGCTAGCCTTATACTCACTCTGTAGTCAAAAAAAATTGCTGACCCTTCTGCCTCAGCCTTCCAACCTTTGAGATCACATGTGTGTGGTACATACCACTTAGAGACTAAACTGCATTTCTGAATGTCAATTGCGCAATCACTTATACTCTATTCTGTCCTACTTAAAGTTACCCAAGTCATCTTGAGTGTGAAGCTTGGATAAGTAGAACCAGTTTGTTTTTAAGAAATATTAGATTTAGTTCATTAGATTTAGTTCTGATTCAAATTGCTTCTGCATTGTTCATTTGTGTAGACAATGTGACTATTGAATCTTTCACTAAAATACCAGAATGTCATGTGATTATAATAGTTATCCACTTCTCTTGCAAGAAATGTTTTTTCTGAAAGTCTTACTCAGTTCCACCAGAGTTATTTCACCAACCATTTCTAAATCAAATTGGTTTTATCAAAGTCCTGTTCTCTTTACCACAGATGAAATCAGCATTTGCTTACAAGTAAGAGAAGCCCCTTTGTAAATATACTTCACAACAGTCATAAAGTCAAGATGTTTAAGATTGTTTCGATCCTGTGTCTGTATAAGAAGACTGACTTAACACTGTTCAACACAGGCCTAAGCAGATTTCTATGATGCTCATGAAAACCCAGAGACAGAAATGGAGCAAGACAATGCAATAGCCTATGAACTACTGCACTGTTAAGATGCCAGTGAACTCACCAACTGCCCAGTATGGCTGTAGGGGAGCAGTAGAGGAATTGCATTGAATGCAGGAATGACATCTATTGCAAAGATATAATTAATTGGTCAGGTTGTATTCTGTAAATATACACTAAGATTTAGGATGGATTTCTGAATCAAATACTTGTATGTGACTTCTTCATTCTAACCCTAATATTGGTCTAAAAGTAACTGGGACACTTAGACTGACTTTATTGTTCACTTTATTTAAGGTATATGGAGATATTATAATATGCACAAGTGAATACAATTAAGTTTCCTTAAGTTATTGCATCTATCTACTCAAAGATGAGGAGAGTTCAATGAAATATTTTTCATTCAAATTAGCTAACTATAACGTAAGCAATAGTTGTAGAAAATAATACAAAAGAAAATTTTTGGATGAGTGTTACTGTTTAATTGAATTTTTAGAGTTTGTTTGTGAATTATATAATGTTTATAATAAATAAAAATAATTTATGGCCAAGATAGTGCAATGCGGGCATTGCCTTTACAACTACCAAGGTAATTTCTCCCTATTAAGATTGGGAAGATGGCAAAAGGACCAGGTGAGGGATAGGATTAAAGGTATTCACTTTAAGGTGAAGTTGTCACATGGTGAAGATGGCAGAGTGATAATACTGTGAAGTCATTTGATGTCATAGGGCACATTGAGCCATGGGACACAGGAGCTGAAGTTGCCAGAAAGCTGAGTTGCTTTGAGATAACATGTTTGAAGTCTTCAAAAATATAATTATTCCATGCTAATGATCATGGTTATGTCTATTATTGAATTAAAATGAGTATCAATTACCTACTTCTATTGTGAGCACGTTCAAGACTACAAAATATAAATGTATCAAAAATGTCTCTGTACTGAATATTCTGTATTTTACCTAAGTTGTTTGACTTGCTTCTGCTTTTACTGGAAGTCTTCTGCAGTTTGGCTTTCCCGTTAAATACTAAATAATCCACCAACTCTCTATTACTAGGTGGTATTAGAATACTTGGGGCCTTTGAAAGATAGCCTTCAATAGTATCTGTAGATTATACCTTTTCTAAATTAAAGCCCAACAGTGGATAAAATAAAAGTTTAATCATGTATAATAATGAAAAGAAAAACTTAGTGGAAGAATTTATATTCCATTGAATGTCCAAAATGAATTGAAGAACGGCCAGCATTTTAACTTAAATAGACAAATAATTATAAGCATATGAATATCTGTTAGAAAATAAAGTGAATTTCCCATTCATAAAATATTTAAAATCTGTGATTAAATAAAACATATGTGAATACAAATACTTAACATTAATAGTCTCACTTGGTATTACTTCTGACCTATGCTTTTATAGCTTGATTCTTTTTTCTCATCAGAACGATGCAGAGTAGCTGAGCATTTGTCATCAGAAAACAAGAATCTGAATGCCAAGTCTGCTCATTCAAACTGAATGGCCTGTCTAAAGCTTTTGTTTTCTCTGGTTCCACAGAAAAGAAGAAAACAAATCAGGATATCTACATTGGTGGCTCACTGTGTAGTGCAGAGGGTTTGGTGATCTATAAACATTGTACATTGTACTTTTGGAAAGTAAAAGCACTTTAGCTGCAAACAATGGATGAGAAAAGTCGAAACCAAAGCCTTCAATTAAGCTTTACAAAAACTGGGTTGTTTTGAAGGTCAAGAATGAGTTTCTGTTGAATTATTAGGTAGGAAAAACCAGAGTGACTGAAAAGTTATAGAGCACACTTTCAGCTCAGTGTTTACTTGCAAGTTTAAATATTTAAGTGAGAGTGCAGCCAGGACTGGTGACATGTGCTTATAGTCCTAACACCAGGGAGATAGAAGCATAGCAGCCATGAGGCATTTCAGGCCAAAGTCAACTATTCAAAACCTAGGAAGGAGAGGGAGAGGGAGAGGGGGAAGGGGAGGGGGAGGCAGAGGGGGAAGGGGAGGGGGAGGGGAGAGAGAGAGAGAGAGAGAGAGAGAGAGAGAG
>NW_021604596.1:7148325-7214726 GCF_004785775.1 Grammomys surdaster
GAGGGAGGGAGGGAGGGAGGGAGGGAGGGAGGGATTGTACAGTTGTCCAAATTAAGACTTATTTATCACAGTGGCAAAACCGGAGTGTGATTTTGAGTTTGATAGAAGAGTGTTTTGCTCTGCTTTATAAAATAAGTGTCTAAAATACCTACACATAAAGAGTGATGGTTTCTACTGTCTGCCATGGTGATGTGTCTAGTGTTTTAAAATGTTTATTAGTATCAGACAATGAATTGCAAAGATAGTCTTACATTTAACACAAGAATTGTTACTTGCTAAAATTAATTTGAAATGTTATAGAAAACACTACCTGCAGAATGTAATTTGACTTGTAGTTTTCCTTAAACCACTTTTATAATTATATTCTGAGACAGCTGGCAGGCCAAGGACTAGAGGATGGTAGGCTCAAATCAGGACTATAAATGATAAGTTGTTAAACACTCAGGCTTTTACCAATAATGGGAAACATACTAGGGTAATCATTTTAAAAAGTATACTTCACGAGAGTACAAGTTAAGTCATTTTCTTATCATATAAAAAGCAGATAAAACTAAGAATTTTAAAGAAATGATATTACTGTCCAAATTCAATTATTGTTATTTTTATTTTGAATAGTCTAGTAACTGTTTGCATGAACTAAATTGGCACATTTATGCTTCCTGCTGTGGTATTAAAGTACGAGTAAGTGGTTCCAAAAAAAAAAAAATTGAAAGTCAATCATAAAGCAAGCTAAAACCAACTCAAAAGTCAAAGTCTAATAATGAGAACGGACTATTTGTCTGCTGTGTTTCAGTCTTCAGAAAACTTGGTTTCAAAAGTATGAATAGGAATTCTGTCCAGAATGAAGGCTGCTGGGTGCCCCGCGGTGGGCCTGCTCTTGTCAGGCTCCATCTGCCACAGAGGCATTAGTCACCTGCAAAGCTGAGGGAAGAGAGCAGGGGATGATGAATCTCTATCACCTGGGAAATGATGGGAGAAATTAGGGGTGTGTGCTCTGGGGAGAAGGAGATTTAGACAGAAACAATATTCATGTTCTCAGCTGGTTGAAAACACTGTCTCTGGAAGAAGGCTTCCTCACATGACTGTGTTAGTCCAAAGAGTAACATCTCCGCCCAGTGCTGGCTGTCAGAAAGGTCAACCCTGCATTATCAAACAATCCCTGTTCAATTTACTTTGGTTTAGTGAGTACTTCACTATCAAAAATATCTTTTCCTGAAGAAAAATGTGGCGATAGTATTTTTAAGGCTATTTTTACACTGACGATCTTGAATTTTGTCAATTAAAGCCGCCTAAAATAGTATCATTTAAGCTTTAATATAGTCTTGAAAATTGACGTAATTTATAAATTTTATATTGTCTTGCCTCTATTTGTATTCCTATTACACACACAATCTTGAATCTTTTGTGGTGTTTCAGTGGTGAAAAAACACTTTCTGCACTTCCCAAGGAACCATAAAAGAAGACATACAACCCCCTACCACACTGGCTTGAGGACCACTAATGTCTCCTTCTGGACTTCATATACATTCTTACACAAGAGACAGAGAGAGACAGAGAGACAGAAAGAGACAGAAAGAGACAGAGACAGAGAGAGAATAAAGTAAATCTGTTTTTGAAATCTATATGCATCCATCTATCCATGCAAACATAAATATATTCTACTATTAGAGTCTGCATAATTTAGGCTACATAAATAGGAAATTTTTCCCTTGACACGTTTTAGAAACCTCATTTCCTTAAAATTAAAAGAATCCACTAAGTTATAGGCATAGGTATTGATTTTGTAAATATGGAGTGAATCTTTTGACACTAAACAGGTCTTTACAGGTCAGACACAGCAGAATGGAGGGAAAGCCCAAGGTAGGAAAGAGTTTTTGTTCACTATACTCCTGACAGAGGTTTAATTCAAGCATGCGCAACTAACTAAAAAATCTAAAAATTAAGAAAACAAACAACCCAATTACAAAAACAGACTATGGTACTGAACAGAAACCACTCAATGGAAAACCACTTAAGGAATTGTTCACTATAATGGTCCTGTTTGGCCTACAGAGATAGCAATCTCAACTAGATACATCAAAATACACAGAACAACAGCATGCTGGATACAACACTGGAGGCTGTGTGTGATCACTGTATACTAAGCTATGTGATGCAGGAGGAATATCAGAAGACCTGAGGCTGAGCTGTAACTTCATTGAGATATACTCTCAACATATAAAGTTTGAAACTGGTAAAAACAGAAAAATTAAAATGCAAGTATAAGTATATTTCTCATACAATAGTAATTTCTAATACATTTAATTTGTGAATTTCTTCTAAGATAATCATCTGCTCGTCATTCTTACTATGGAGGGCCTCCATCTTTCATTGTTGAAGTTTACCAGTAAGCCTTCTGAGGAGATCTGTAGCAAAGTGGAGGTCTCTTCTGCAGACTTTCAAGGAGCATGTTAGAGGGATTATCCATTTTGATGAGTGCAAGACACTCACCAAAAATTAGAAAATAATTTAACAACATCGATTTCTAAATGTATCTTTTGGGAAAGTACCCTTTGAATACTTAAGTTTAAAAATACCAGAAAAATAATTGGACCTTGAGTCATATTGTCTCTTGAAAAATGATGCCAAAATAGGCCAACCCAAAAGCGCTCCTGAAAAATAACTGTTCCATGTTGTTCCCAGCAGAGAAAGTCTAGATACAGTTTGTTACCATTGCATTGAGAACTGATGTATCTTCTGAGAACTAGGATTGAATATTTTTGACTCATAAGTTTTCCAGAAAAAAAAAGCAAAAGTAGAAGTAAGTATATCAGTAATATATAATATAATAATACATAAATGGCTATATTTTAATAGCCATATAATATATGTAAATATGCAATATTATTAAAAATGAATGCTAGCTGGGTGGAAGTAGCACATGCCTTTAATCTCAGCATTCAGGAGTCAGAGGCAAACAGATTTCTGTGAGTTCAAGGCCAGCCTGGTCTACAGAGCTAGTTCTAGAACAGCCAGGGCTACACAAAGAGATCCTGTCAAGATAGCTAAATAAATAAATAAATAAATAATTAAATAATTAAATGGATGCATGTACAATTATTTCAATATAATAAGATTTAAATCCAAGTTGGTAGCACCTGTAATACCCACTATGAAACTATGTACATCAGCAGTGCTGTTCAACAATATACACAGACAAGGGAAGTTTTAAAGGTACAAGTCATGACTTGCATTCACAAATCACCCTCTGGCCTTCACTTCCATGTGTTGATCATGAAACAAATATAAGTATTTTTTTAAACAAAATAAAACATAAGAAAAAGCCATGATATAGAGTATAAAATTTGATAGAGAGTAAGGACTCTGATGTGCTCAGTATTTAGCTTGGGTCTACCTCTAAAGTAACTCTTAGTGTAATTCGTCTTACTGGGTGCTAGAATCTGAAAAGCAAGAAAAACTGTCTGAATGAAACAAGCAAACACATGTGGTGTTTAGCACATGAAAACTGAGAAAATATAAACAGCATCACTCTTTAATTTTGTCGCTCAATAGTGCCTTCTTGATGAGTTAATCACTGTTGTTGAAGCCTCTTCACTTTAATGCCACAACTAGATTTATTAAGTGTATGTCTTTTCCTCCATCTTTTCCTCCCACCAACCCCAGTGATAACTAACATCTTTCATAAAATGCTCACAGGCAACACCAGTATATTCAGAATTGATGCTCTCTTAGCCCTGTGATCAACAAAGGCATTTTTATCAACAAATATTGCTATAATGTAATGAAGGGAGTGGTCCTACCCAGTTCCATGAAGAACACTTTGCAGTAAAGAGAAGAACGACATACCAAAGTACACAAACAAAATGGAACAGACTGAAGAATTAATCTCATGTCTTTGCAGTGATGAAACCTGAGCCTGTTGCTTTTGAAACTGTTGAAAGATAGCATGCTTTCAATAGACTTTCACTCTGATACTTTACCCAGTCCCTCTGAGACAGAACTTTTAAAAATTGATAATAACTAAATACAAAATATCAAGTGTTTAAATCAATACTTTTAAAATAAAGCATGTATTACATATATAAGTTGATTACATATATTAATGAATATATCAAATATTAGAAAAATCTATGTGAACCATAGCTACCAAACATTCATAGCACATTGTTCTGCTTTAAGGTAAGAAAAATCTGACATTGCTGCAATCACAGTACAGACATAATTATATCTGGCTGTTTTACTTGATAGTAGGACATCCTCATATGGATATAGCCTTGAGTTTTGCCTCCCCAATATTAAATGTAGCTCATGCGACTTGTGCTTAGGTACTGAAACAGAATAATACTGGTTATTTGATGGTACCACCAGAAGGAAATGATGATAATTTTGAAGACATCACATCAAACTTGTGAATGAATTTTCAAGAATGTCTGCATATTTAGCAGGCACTTGTTTTTTGTCCTCACCTATAAACACACCCAGTGGGCTCTGTGCCTGGGACTCAGGTCGGGGCTAGATCTGGGCCTCCTTATGCCATCTGAAGGATCAGGATCAGCACTCTCAGGGGTCAGATTACTGGATCAGCCTGTGGGAAATTAAGCACCTGTCAATTCACAGGGCAGTCTCCTTCTGGAAATATTCACAACTCTAGTAAGAACTTAAGTCCCTCTAGGGGTCTGGTGCATTTGCACCGGAGGAATCAGATGAGGTCGGTCACTGAATCACTGTGACAGGTGAGGGAAAACCAGTATTGGTGCCACTAACTGCCTTTAGCTAGCAAAAATGAGCATTTCTAAGAACAAGCTGTGCCTATACACTTTGCTACTGCTTCAACTTCCTTAGCTGAGGTCTGTCCAGGTCACTAATATTATTCTTCAGGTATGTAAGGTTTTGGAAAAACCCCATTGTACCATACACAGATAGATAGCTTTATTTGGTTGTTTGTAAGAAAGATGTAAAATGTTCTCAATTAAAACTCCCAGATAAGGAGGCTACATATATGTGACCAGTCTTTAATAATAAAATGGGTAGAAAAAATCTGTGTTCATGGTGGTGTCACTTTCGCCTCTCCTGTCACTGACTTCTCTTGACATTGTCACTCCACATGCTGAGCCCTCCAGCATGATTTTTTGATATAGTTAAGCAGAGTGTTACCTGCATAACATTGATGGCAAAGGAAGAAATGTGAGCCTGCAATCCTGTTGAGGTTAAACATGTCAGATTGTGTCCTCAGGCCCAGGCTATTTCCTCCCAGGGGAGTGCCTTTTCCCAAATCCCAAAAGCATGTGGCTAGTTCTCAGCTCCCACTTCCTGACAGAGGATTATCTTAATTATCCTGCCACTTAGGGGGTGATTCAATTCTTTTTACAGGTCATTCAACCTGCAGAATCAATGCAAGCAGTACCTGAGAACTGCTATTGTTTTGTCTTCTTGACCTGTTCAGGAAGTTCATGCTAAAGTTTAGGAGAATCATCTTAACTGTGTTGGGCAGAACCAATATTTATGCAGGTTGAAGAAGACGTTTGTCATGTGGCAGACATATTTATGATGCTTTCAACATCAGTTTCAGGTACCTTTTTTTTTGGTGCTTTAACAAAGACTCTCCTGCTTTTTAACATGACACTCTACAGATCTCTTTGTTGAGTTTCTACAGTTTCCCATACAGTACTCATATCATGTGCATTCAGGTATGCCCTTTTTCAGATTTTATATATACTCTTTTGAAAGATCATGGCTCATTTATAAGTTAACTATTTCCAAATGTGGACTGGAAAAAACATTGTCCAGTAACACCTCTATTGAACAAACAGAAACCCAGTTCAATTTCTGTGAGTAGGAATTACTATGGAAAGCTATGAACTCAAGCATCCTCACAAATGGTATGAAATGCATGCACATGGACCTACTTAATTAAGCCTGTTGGTAATTTTATATGAAAAGTACGAGATGTTTATGCAGTTTTCCTTTGGTTAACTACAAAGCCTGACAAACCATCTATAATAAGATGTAAAACTGAATAGGTCTCTTATGTTAAATGCCATAGGGTCAGCAAATGGCCTATAAATATCCTCACATATGTTTTATTTTTATTACGCTGTATTTAGTGTGTGTGTGTGTGTGTGTGTGTGAGAGAGACTGAATACATGCATATACACATGTATATACACCATCTTGATATGACTTTGAAGGTCAAAGGACAAGTTATGTCAGTCTGTTCTCATCTTCTACCGTGTGGATCTTCAGGAATTGAATGCAGAATAAACTTGGGAGAAAATATCTCTACCTGATGAATCATCTCTCTGGTCCTCCCATAAATTTATTTCAATTATCTTTGAATTACTTCTAATAAACAATAGAATGCAAGTGTCATACACATAGTTTATAGGCTGTATGAATTTTGAAGGAATGGGGAAATCCAGTGCCTACAAGGCTTTTTTACAGATGGACTTGCTACATTGACTTACCTGGGATAACGTACTTTTTGCAGTTCCAAACTGGTTGAATCCAAGAAAGTAAGTAGCAAATGAAGAGAATTGTTTACAATGTGACTTTCTGTCTTAATTATCACATTTATAACTTTAATAAAAATATTGTCATTGAAAAAAATTGGAAAATATTATAACCACTAAATCATTATTCGATAGATTTATAAGTTCTACAGCCCACTTCGTTAGTTCTTTTAAAATACTATTTACTTTATTTCATATCATGTCAAAAGATTTGTCCAAATTGTAACCAGAGTTTTACAGCAAAATCCTGTGCGTTTGTTGTCATAAAAGGTTAGTCTCAGCCACCCATTCCAAAGACTAATTACAGCTGAGGAAAGAAGCTTCATCAATTCCTGATGCGCACCAAGAAAAGGGAGAGAAAAGGTGTCTAGAGTTGGCCAGGTTCCCCTTCAGAGTACTGATGACAAGCTTTAGTCTTAAATAGAGAAAGAACTCGGGTTATTCACATGAAATTTGCATAATTAAGCAGTTCCTAAAGCATATGTTTTTGCTTTTACCTTTAATTTCAGCACTTAGGGAGGCTGAGGCAGAAGAATCATTGAGTTAAAGGCTAGCATGAGCTACATAGTAATTTGCAAGCCAGCTTGCTTTATGTATCATATACTTTCAAATAAACAAAAGAACACGAAGTCCTGAATGGTGTTCAGAAAAAGGAGATGCAAACCTGCTAGCTCTTAACACTTCACTTCAAGGGGACCAGTTCTTTTCCTACAAGATGATTTTCAGTGTGCTAGGCTGAATCATTTTCAGGACAGATGATTGTTCTCATATCAGACAGGTCATTTCTGCCTTCAAGGCTATGAAGTTTTAAGTTCCTGGAATTCCAGGTAGTTTCAGGTTTGGTGCAACAATTCTTGCGCTTTCAATCTGCAAAGGGGATGAGACTGGATGGATAGAAAGACATCCATTGATTTCTGCATGCATGGCCAACTAAAGTCTGATAGAAAGAAAGAAAAGCAGACTTTTCAAAACAGGGCAAACATGCAAGAGATCTATTCTAACCTTGGTTGGTTACCTTGTAGGCTCAATGAGGACTTAATACACTGTTGGCAGGGGTGGTGCCTAACAGGTGATGGGTTCCAAAGAAGGATGACTGAAGGGAGAGCTTGCTTGACTCTTTGGGTATTGGTGAATTTAGTGCACTGTTGATATGTAACTCAAAAATATTATTTGCTCCTGGGCTATTTTGTATTTTTAACCGGTCCACTGTGTATGGATTGTCTTATTGGATTCTGTGGGATTTCATGTAGATGGGATGTATGTTCTTTATCTCCACGGTTTGGGAAGTTGCAAACTAGGTTGCTGTGAATGGTTTGCGAATAACTGCAGTTAGACGCTGTCTGAAACTGTACTCACCAGCGGGTGTTTCTGCAAACAGAACATTATTGTCAGTGCTGGAACAGATAGACCAAAATATTAGTCATCTCCAGATCACGGCTTTCGGTTCTTCACATATGCTTTCCAATTATTTGTTTCTAAGCAGATTTCTGTTTCATTGATGTTGTGTTTCTAGTTCAGGCTGCTCATAGCTCCTATGGCTCAACATCCACTCTAGATAAACACACTGTGGAGCTCTGTAAGCAGTAACTGGATCTTTCTTCTCATGGGGTCATCTGTGCCTAGCCCAAAGAAGATGCAACAAATTTTACATTCATTCCCTAGAATACGAACATTGTAGAAGCAAAAAATAAAAATAAAATAAAAATTCCAAATACCAACAGAGAGCTCCGATTGCATGATACTTTGAGTTTCAGTAAAACAGCCCAGGTTATCACATCTCAGGAAATAAAAACTCATTGTATTTTTTTCATTTTGAGTCTGAAGCACTAACCCTTAAAACAATGATTCTAATTCTGGGAATATTTATGGATATAGATTTCAGGAAACTAATAGAAGTAGCTTCAGTTTGTGGTCCTGGTGATGAGAGTAGCACTATTATTAAAGAAGAAAGGGATTTTTATCCTTTTGGATGTTAGCTACATCACTCATAATGATTATTTCCAGCTCTGTCTACCTGTGGATATTATAATTTCATTTTTCATAACAACTGAATAATATACCAATGTGTAAATGCACCATCTTTTTTTATCATCAGTTGGTGTACATCTAGGTTATTTCCATGCCCTGGCTATTGCGACTACAGCAGCAAAGAATATAGATGAGCAAATACATCTGTAGCATGATGTGTTGTCCTTTAAGTACATATCCAATAGTGGTAAATCTGGACCCTGTCATAGAGCTACTTCTAGCTTTTTTAGGAACTTCCACACTTTTGGTATCTTCATGGGTGGCTCTACCAGTTTGTACTCATACAGGTGATGAAGGGAACAGAAATAGGCACACACTCTCTGTTCAAGAATATTGTAAAAAGCCAGAGCCCATATCCAGATGAAGCATGTGGTATCAAATCTGCCCAGTACCTGTACTATATATAGGTACTGGTTATCTCAGTACACTTCCTGTTCACTTAGTCCATACTGTCAGCATCTGAAGGTCCTTGAATGATTAAGTTTCAATTACTGTTATGTCATGTGCAGTTTCTCATTTACTTGTTAGACCAAATGCATGAGGCAGAGAGTTCACATAATCTGCCTGGGGATTTGCACTTTCAGCTTCATATCCGTGAGTCTTAGCATTTCAAATTCAGTCACAAACATGTTTATTCACTGATCTGTGACACTAAGCTTGAAATAGTCAGGTCACATCCCCAGTGTCAAATCTAGGATTATCCTTGCCCTTTACTTTTTCTTTAACTGCACAAATATATGCCCACCAGTGGATACATGAGTGATATAAAGCTTAGAGTCTATTACATATTTCCAAATAAAGAAAGGCTTAGTCCTCTACTCACTGGAAATTAATGCAATTAGCATAATATGATATCAATTGTACATAAAGAGAAAGAAACAAGATCATATAAAATGATAGATGCTAAAGCACCCATTTTTTATGCAGAAGCATATAATTATAGTCACTGTTAGGTTAATGAGTATAACAACCTCATTTTCTATGCCTCTACCTAAGATCAATCTATTTTATTTTTAATAAAAAAGAAAAAAATAGATTCAGGAAATGTGTAACACAAGTAATCAGTATATAAAATGTTTATTTATTAATTTGCAGCTATGTGACAATTCCATTATAGACCCTTCACTGTGCTTGTTAAAGAAGCAAGTAAAGTTTCCAATCAGTGGCTCAACTATTTCATCATCATTGCTCCACCAAATAAAGGAAATGCTGTGGATACTTTGTATGGAATGTAAATTCTAACCCTTGCATCAACAGTCTGGTCCACCACCTTGCAGATGACTCAGTCAGTAAAGTATCCTCTGTACAAGCGTGAAGACTTGAGTTCAGATACCCAGTGCTCTTTAAAAGGCATTGTGCAACTTTATATAAACAATGTATATCTGACAAGAACGAGTTCCCTTGGTATGAATGACAGCATCAAACTCAAAATTTTCAAGGGATACTCCTTAGTCATGATGTGTGTTTATTTTACTATTGGTCAGGAAAAGTTTGTGCAGAGAGGTGCTTTATGGGTCCGTCTTCTTTCTACCGTCCTAAAAGGAACTTCTGATTGCATTCCTGGCCCACAAGAAAGTATCTGTTGGCAAGCAAGACATAATCTAATTCTGTCCTTACATTACTGTTGCCAAGCTACACACAACATATTTGGGACATATGGTCCTGCTTCTCTGATCTTTTAACCTTTATTTACTGTAGATGCACCAGGGTATAATGGATCATTTGGGGGAATTAAACACTTGGAATGGCAGCAGGTCTTGGTGTGGCCATCTGGAGAAGGAAGAAAATGGAAGTTTCTTTCCTCCCAAAACACAATTTGACAGAGGGTTAAAATCAGTGTGAAAACTTTGAATTACATTAATTAAAAGTAGGGTGTATTAGTTACCTCTACTATTGTAATAAATGCCAACACAAGCTGAAAGAAATGGTTTCTTTGAACTCACAGTTTGGAGAAGTCTCTGCAGCAGGAGCTGAGACACTTGGTCCCTTTCCTTTCTCACTCAGGATGCAAAGAAAGTTTGAACAATGGTGATCAGCTTTCTTTCTACTTTTTATTATGTCCAGGATCTCAGCCCAGCACTGTAACCCACAGTTACAGTGGCATTCCTACCTCAGTTAACCTAGTCTAGGTAATTCTACAAAGCAATACATAATTTGTCACTTGGGTGATTTTAGACCATATCATGTTGTTAATTAAAATTAACATCACACAAAATATTTATAGATTATTTACGATAGATGAATGCACTGATGGGTAAAGAGTTATGTGCATTTTTTTTAAGAAATGGTATATCTGTGTTCAGGGAGTTAGCATTCTAGAATCATATAGCTACTTCATAGCCCTGGTCTCTCCAATTCTAGAAAGTGGCTCTAGTGTGAGAAAAGTCATTTTATTTTCATGTGTGTGGTTCTGGACAGGATCAGCTTGCCCCTCTGCATGCTGATGGTGATTGAAATTCAGAGAAAGCATTGAACAATAATAGGTTGTTTTCAAACCACCTTGCTAATCTCTGTCATTTCAGATTTTGACTCTGTATTTTGACTCTGTATTTGAAGACCAACAGTCTTCTAGCAGTAAATAATTTTTGCTTTTAATAATTAAACCCAACTAGCCATAATCTATGATATGTGGTCATTGTGCTCTGTCTTCCCTGACACTGGATTTTTATATTTCAAGGACAGTTATGTCAAAGAAAACAAAAGCACACATGGACAAACACATCTTCACATATATACTCATGCGTGCACACAAATTTATAAGTATGCATGCACACATACATCTATCAAAAGCAAATGTTTCACATTTAATAAAAATCTGTCAATAACAAAGAATGGCAAGATGACAGATGCTAGATTTTTCTCATTTATTACTGATAAGAGTATGCAATACTCCAGTGAGTTCAGAAAAATTATCCTAAGTTTTCTCTAAAGCTAAGTAAAGAACAAGCTGTAAATCAGCCATTCCATTCTTGGGTATTACCCAAAGTCAAAGGATGTGTATGAGGCATGAACAAGAGTACATGAAACAGGTCTGTTTGTATTGGGCAGAAAGAAGGAGGGACACAATAGCCATTAAAGGTGAGGGATTAAACAACTTTAAACCCCAGAAGTGGAATGCTGCATGATAGAACCTTGGTCCCAACAGTATGAACTGTGTGTTTTGTGTCTCTAAACTTCGCTAACAGAAAATGACAAATGTGATTCAAATATGAGAGTTGTAATCTTTAAGGTTTAAATATAGACAACTGAACTCATGAGAAAGTAGAGAACATGAGTAAAACTGTTTTGTATGAGGCATAAATATAAATAAAATTCTTTTCTGCTTAGAAAGAGTCTATCTTCAGTAGTAAATAATAGGAAAGAATGTTTATAATGTGACTTTGTTTTGCATTTTGCCCATTTTTAACTCATTCCAAAGAAACAGCCTAACTCCATCTTAGGCTTAAAAGCTATTTTATAGTAAAGACAAATTAGGATTATTCTTATTCATGATTAAACCTCTAAAAGAAAAGTAAGCATACGAACAGGATCATGCTAGTTCAGGCCTAGGTATAGCACCATGCCCCTCATGCTGACTCCCCAGACTGAAAGCAACATTGCTGCTTCTCCTATAAAGCAACATATGAATCATGTCTGAAAATATGGTGTTTAATGTTACCAAGGTTATCATTCAATGTTCAGTGTTACCAAGGTCACATTTGAGTCAAAACTGCCAAAAGATGACATTCACCATTTTTCTTCTCTGGACAAGTAGATGAGGTATCTGCCAAGGATCCCTGACCTCTAGTATAGTTAAGAATTGAGTTATAAAATTCAGCGTTAAAACATCTACCTGGGCAACCACCAGATTATAGTGTGACAAAGGCTTTATGTTTACTTTCTTGTCAAATAGACTTTTCTCCTGCCTGAGAAGTTGAAATCCAAAGCAGATGACAATGCTCGGACAAATGTCATTAATAGGGAAGGGCATGTGCCAGTGTTCTTAACAGATTAGAACATTATGTCCTGGTGTCCAAGGAAATATAAAGTCTGGGGTTTTGGACAGGTTTGTAGAGGCGAGCTCTGTAGATATCCCGTATGACTAACACGCCAAGGAATCTACAGAAGATTCTGTTTTGTTACCAGAGTACCAGTTTTCTAAAACAATATTACGACTCTACATTGTTAAAAAGAGTCAGGAAATAAGTGCTCTCTACCTTGGATGGGTGCTTCAGACTGTGTGTCATTCTATAAGTCATCTGTCTCAAACACTGGCAGGTTTTGATAGAGTATTGAAGTATTGATGCAGCTGAGATAGTTTTGACTCTTCCTTCTCTTCACCACAATATATATTTCTCTGATTTGTATTTCTCCTTTTACATATCAGTAACAATAATGTGTATGGGAGGAGAGAGATTTAATTCAGATCTACTAAGCAGCAGCTCCTTTTATTGTTCAACATTGACCTTGTGACGCTTTGAAAACTTTCTTCATAAAAACTTTTATTTATAAAAATTATTCTTATAAAATGTTTTTATTCTTCAGAATAAAAAAATAAAAATTAAATAAACATGATACAGACAACTTTTTCTTACCTGTGTTCTGGAGTTTGCATTGCGTTTATAAAACACCCCAAGTCTATAAATTGAGGACATGACTGCTCTAAGATATGGTTGCAGGAAAGGGTGGGGTTTATTTATTTACTTATTTTTTGTAGTTATGAGGGAGAGGCATCTGGAAGTGTCCAGAGTGTGGAGAGAAAGCAGTATAAAAGCAGCTGGTTGGACTATGACCATGAAAGGACACAGAAGCAGAGAGTGAGAGAGGAGGACCAAGAGGGCCAGACAAAAAGAAAAGGCCAAAGCGCCAAAATAGAAGGGTTATATAGGAAGGAGAAGCTAGGGAAAGGAAGAACATGAGCTGCCAAAGCCTAGGGAAGAAGAGGAGTGAGAAGATCCTGAGTGCCATCATGGACTCTGTGACAGGTATGATTCTAAGAAAGCCTGGAGGCCAGCATGATAGTCATTGTCCCTTCTGACAAATATGGAAATGGATGCTTTGATAGAAGGAAATGGGAAGATACCAGAATTTGGAAAAGTGGAGTTGCCTTTAGTCCTGACAATGAGAAAACATTAATTTCATTGTCTTCAAGTAATAATTTGAAAATTGTCTAAAAGCAGGCACAGCATATGTGAGCTGAAAGGAAAGCTTCTAATCTATTTACTCATTTGATGTTGAGCTCCCCTTTCTTACCTATAAGCCACTTTTCATCCTTAGTTGCCAAATGTGAATGTGTGATATACCTAATAGTGAGTTTCCTTGACTCTAGGTTTGACATAGGGTTAGGTGTTACATCCATCGAGGACAAGGCAAGCCTCCTTAGCCTCTGTTTTAGTAAATAGATATTCTGCATTCTATGATTTAGGTTGAGATCCTTAGATACTGTCCTTTCAAATGTCAACTAATACAATCCTCAGGATTTTTACTAGAAGAGTTTTGTAATAAAAGAGTATCTTGGTGATTGGGAACAAGGAAAGTCACAAAAATCATACAATTCAATGGATTTCATGCAAGACTGAGGGACACAAAATGGCTGCCTCTGAGCAGGATTAGAGACTGTGACAGGCCAGGCTGTGGTGATGGACTTTATAGCGGGTACGGAGTATGTACATAGGGAAATATTAGAAAGGGAGGTGAGGAGGCATTGGTGCTGAGTTATTGAAGAAAGGAAGGAACCTGGTTCTGGAATGTGGGTGGGTTTTAGTTGATGAACAGCCAATTCTCTATGTTAACATTCCCCCCCTCATTACTTACCATGATGCACACATCTATTTGCCTACTGCAATGCTTGCCCACAGGACAAATGCTTTGCATGGCCAGCACTTGGGTTTTGCTTCAACATACTATTCTCAAATTTATAATAGATCATTGGTAGGCACCAAGCCTGCAATGCACTGTCAAATTATATCATTTTCTGATGCAAAACAGAAAAATTGTGTGCTCTAAGAATTCTTGAGAGCTGTTTCACTTAAGAACAAAAAGTAATACAAAAACAAGCTGATAAAGGGTAATGTGGGTCTCACCTTACCCCTGATTGCTCCGCCTTAGAGACTCAGACCTCGGAAAAAGACAGATCTACATTCAAAGGCAAGTTACAGGGTAGACTGTGAGGGATGGCGTGGAGCAAAACTGTTGAAAATATGGAATATTTTGTCAGCCATGCTTTAAAGAAACATTGTCAAGTTGTCAAAAAATCATTTCTTACATTTACTTAGTATCTTTAGTCAGATCTCGGTGTTTAATCATCCTATGTTATGAATGATATGTTTCTTCTATAACCTCTATGTCACAGTTCAGATAGTGTCTCCTTACACAGGAATGATATTTTTATTAAATTTATTTATTTTGCATTTGTATGTCACACATGTATTTCTGCGATGACATATATGTGGAGGTTGAAAGACAATTTTGATAATTGATATTTTTCACCATATGGGTTCCTGGAATCAAACATGTATTGGTAGGCTTTGTGTTAAGCACCTTCACCTTTTACTTCTCTCTCTTTTTATTTATTTATTTATTTATTTATTTATTTATTTATTTTTTGATTTTTCGAGACAGGGTTTCTCTGTATAGTCCTGGCTGTCGTGGAACTCACTCTGTAGACCAGGCTGGCCTCGAACTCAGAAATCCGCCTGCCTCTGCCTCTGCCTCTCAAGTGCTGGGATTAAAGGCATGCACCACCACTGCCCGGCTCATCCTTTGCTTCTCATTGGCTGGACAAAAGCCTTTAATCTCATTGTCCTGAATTGTAGATATTCCTACCATACTCTCTGTAATTGTGATAAGAATGCTCCCTGAGAATTAGCAGGCTTGTGTTGCCACTGTATCAACTGTTCTCTGTATTTTGATCAATTGTGATTTTTGTAATGGTCTTTGTCTGTTGCTAGCAGTAGCTTCCTTGATGAGATGCTATATATGCTTATCTATGGATATAAGAATAAGTATTTAAAAAGAGTTAGTCATTATACTAGATTAGGCAAGTGGAAATAAGAGGTTCTCCACTAGGATCCATGAACTCTTCAGTATTGGTATGGTAGAAACACTTGAAGAGCTGAAGTCCATGATATAGTGTCTTCTAAATATCACAGGAAAACTGTACCCATGAAATCTCAATAATATGGCTATCTAAACAAGATCTGAATAATGATACCAGTTAACATGCCAAGGCGAAAAGGGACATTGCACAGGGCCCCAACCCTAGATGAAGAATTATCAGTAATTAATGACTGGTAAGAGAGAACCTGTTTTCTCCAGGGATGACCCCTCACACTGGTTAATCTATACCAACAGATCAATCCTAAAGCCATATACATAGGCGACACTAAAAGACCGAGCAGGTTGTACTTCTATATTTATTTGCTTTTTTGTATAGCTATATGTAACAATAATAATTAAAGAAAAAGAGGACATGGATTTGAGATGGAACAAGAGGGAGATATTAGGGAGGTTCAAAGGAATAGGAGGAAATGGAGAAATTGTGTGATTATTTTAATTTAAAATAATATGAATAAATATTTTTAAAATCTCAATAGACTTATATTTTGTGTATTAAATGAAATGATTCCACCAAAGAAATCAGAATGTAGCTAACAGATTGTTGTTTTTGTTTGTTTGTTTGTTTTTGTTTTGTTCTAGAAACAATTTTAAGCAAACGCATTTCTACAACTCAAAATGTCATATGATAGCATATATCAAGTTGATCATAAAAGTTGAATGGCTTCTGAGTATTTACTAGTCATTAACTAGAAAAATGAAGGAAATGGTGCTCTGCAATTTATAGGTGAGAAAAATGAGATAGAGAGTGCTTTCTTTAAAATCAGCTTAGTCATTCAGCCAAATCTGTAGTTTCAGCTTTTTGTGAGGGCATTGACACTCCCTCCTCCCATGGAAAACTTCTCAAATTCAAAACTGACCATTTACAAAGATCAAATAAATGTTTTTTTTTCAAACACTTTATAGAAAGTACTCTATCCCTGCTTTTAATAACCTTTTTAGGTCTTTTGTCTTCAATAATAATTTTAGGGTAATTAGTATTTGACAAATATAATAATGTTTTTTAATGTATAAAATGGAATCACATTCGATGAATCTTCATGAGAACACGCAATAGAATTCGGTATAGTCAGCCATATTAATGGAATTATTACTGAAGTAAATGAGTTCTCTTATTTGGTGGGATTTGATTCAGGACATAATTAGATTCTTTATTTGGTATTAAATTAAGCTTCTATTTTTAAAGACTAACTTACCTCAACATTTGAAAAAAAATGAAAGGATTAATTACATCAGTGATAAACAAGAAACTAAGATTTCCAAGTACAAGAGAAGGAAATAACAGTTTGCCTAGTGTGCCAAGCTCTGAGTATCTGAGCTGGCCACCAAGCCAGAGGCATGGCATGTCCAGCAGTGCTCTATCTCTGAGATACAGCCCTACTATTTTGTGCTATTTTAAATTTTGTTTATTACACTGATTGCCTTGTTGTGTGTCTTTGCGTGTGTGTGCACTCTTGCCCACATGCTTACCAGTATTGCCATGTAGATACACCAGACAATTTACTAGAGTCAGTCTGTCTGTTCAATCATGCAAGACCCAAAGATCAAATGTAACCTATCAAGGCCTGGCCACAAATGTCTTTGCCCACTGTGCCATTGTGCTGGCCCCAATTTAACTTAGTGTGAAATCATGAATTTTAATTACCAAGTAAGATTATTTTTTTACCTTTTTATTGGTTATTTTATTTATTTACATTTCAAATGTTGTCCCCCTTCCTATTCTCCCCTTCACAACTCCCTCATCCCGTCCTCCTCCTCATTGTCTTTAAGAGGGTACTTCACCACCCACCCACTCCCACCTCAACACTATAGCATCCACTCACGTTGGGGCATCATGCCTCCACAGGACTGAAGGCCTCCACTCCCAATGATGCCAGATAAGGCAATCCTCTGGTACATATGTAGCTGGAGCCATGGACCCACTAAGGACCCATCCCTCTTTGGCTGGTGGTTTAGTCCCTGGGAGCTATTTGTTCCTGTCTAAAGGAAATGCAGGAACAAAAAATGGAGGAGTTTAAAGGAAAGGTCATATAGAGACTGCTCCATCTTGGGATCCATCCCATCTGCATACAGCAAATCCTAACACGATTGCTGTTTCCAAGAAGTGCTTATTGACAGGGGCATGGTATAGATGCCTACTGAGAGTTTCTGCCAGCACATGAGCAATACAGATGCAAATACTCACAGCTAACCATTGGACTGAGCCCAGGGACCCCAATGGAAGAGTAAGGGGAAAGACTGAAGGACCTGAAGGGGATTGTAACCCCATAGGAAGAACAATATATTTTTTCATCTTAATTGTAAATATCAAAAGACAACTCATAACATTAAGGAGTTTGTCCTAAGTTGCTTACCTGGCCACAGACAGAATTATGATTTGAACTCAGAGCTGTAGATTCTGTTCAGTTAACACATTGCTGTTGCTCAGCCCCTGCTCATTCACTTATTCTTTTTTAAAAACTGGTTTCTTCTAATATTTCTTTTCTACTCAGTGAGGTCTCCTGTGAATATCTGCAGCTCAAAAGGTATTAGCAATTTACATAGCTGAATAATGGGCTATTATCCTCCTAACTACAGGTAATCCAAACTTGAAAACATACACAGCACACACATGTGGGAATTTAGTATGAGGCCATTGAGACCACACCAGGTCCACCATGAACAGAACAGTAGAACACAGCCTTTGAAGGCAACTGTTCCCATAATTTCACTGTAGAGTCTACATTGCCCTCACAGACACTGACAAGTGTTAAGCTTCCTTTATCACATGTCAGAAAAACTGGTAAGATATCAAGAAAATATCCCTGGAACCAGGGTCATAACACAGGCTCAAGTCTTTGAGATTCCCATTTCCCATGAAATTTCAGAAAGCAGTCAATCTAATGACAAGACACTTACAAAGTGTCTAAAGCAAGCAACCTGGCTTATACCCTGAAGTGAATCCAAGGAGGCAATTTCTGGGCCTATGAAAACCAGGTGTCTCTTCTCCCTATACTCCACTGTTGGGGTCTGATCATTTTCTGTGTATTGTAATGATAAACTACTGTCCTCCCCAGGCCTGGTTGCCGCCAGAGACAGAGAATCATCACGTAGACCCAAGTCATGCTGTCTAACCTTGTACCCAAGTTATCACTGATTGATGAATAAAGATGCCTATAGTCTATAGCAGGGCAGAAAAGAGAAAGGCTAAGTTTAGGTTCCTGTAGTTGTGGTCTGAAGACTTAACATGAAAAGAGAGAGAAGATAGAGGACGAGATGACATAGTGTAGTAATCATGAAATCATGACCATGAGAGCTAGCCAACGGTTAAGATTTGCCTAGATGGAACATAGCAAGTTATAACTCAGAGTAATTGATGGGGGATTAAATTCTAATTGTTTTGAGAATAGATATCTGCTCATCAATAGTGCTATAAAGGCTTGTTTTAAAACTAAAAGCTATGTGTCTTTTGTCTAGGAACTGAATAGTCAGAGGCAGAGTAGCAATCCCCGATCTTATTACTACAATGTTCTACTATAGAAATATTTCTCACCTTGTGTGGTGCTTTCTTCTGTGCTCTTGGAAACAGAGCATAGGGAAGATATTCCTATTCTGATTGGATCGGAAGACAAAAAGGGTGGAGAGTTACTGACCCAAGTATTTCTAATTCCTAATAGGGTAACAATATTCATTTCTCAACACCATGGGCCTCCCCACAGGCTTGCTGGCATGTGTACATGCATGTGATTTCAAAGAAGCACCACTGCACAGCATAGTGACTGATAGTCTCTGTTGCATCTCTCATTGGTCACAACTGCCTGTCTGTGGGCCCCTCAGGTGAGAGTTCCATGCTAAGGGAGTAGACTTGGCTATGCCTGCCATGAACTTGAAGAAGATTCCTCAATGACTGACACCAGGTCTCATATAACCACCCCAGTGTCATTATTTAAGGTTAGTTAGATCATAGCTTTAATGTTATAGCTTAAATAACATTATTTTCAATTCGACTGGGATTAGAGTTTTACATATTTCTAAGTCTTGTTTTTTTGTTGTTGTTGTTTTGTTTTGAATTCAATTTCTAGTCTCTCTAATCACTCTCTCCCCCTACCCCTCATGCCCATACATGTTCTTAAAACGGGTCATATTTATGTGTTGCCACAGAGGTATTTAAACATTTTTGTTAAATTTTTATTTGTAGTATAAGATCAGGGTCTTACTTCAATTCATCAATCCATAATGAGGAGATACTCAGTTTTCCTACGTCTTTTTTAACACCAGTGCATACTGGCTAAAGTCTTGGGAGTCTTATAAAAAGTAATCTGACAATGAACGGTAAACTTTACTTCTAGATTGTCTCTTGAATTTGTCTTTGTTTCTATAGTTACGTAAGTATTACTCTACTTTAAACACTAGAGCTGTACAAAAGCCTGTAAATCAAGTTTGAATTAGTCAACTTCAGATTTTTTTTTTTTGTTTTTTGTTTTGTTTTTTCAAAATCGGTTTAGCTCTTCATACTTTCTTGAGAAAATCAGTTAAAATTTTTGATGAAATTTCTCACTTCTGAAAGTAAAAATGTTAGAATTTTGATAAATATCCAAAGAAACCTGAAGGGTTTTTTTTTTTTTAAGCAAAATTGGTATCTTAATAGTCAGCCTTTTAATCCATGAAAAAATAGGTCCTTTTCACTTAATTTTGAGCAATTCAATTTAATTTTAGTTTTAGTTTATTTGAGATGCTATTTCTTTTGTAGTTCATGCTGGCTTAGAATATACTGTGTAGGCCAGACAAGCACTAAACCCAAAGTGGTGCTCCTGCCTCCATTGGGTACTTGGATTGTTGGTGTAACTGTGATTTCTTTATATCTGTGTTTTATAGGCATTGTATAATTCTTCCATGAAGTTAGGTTAATTTTCCTCAGATATATATTTATTTGTTTATTTTTGTTTTTTTGAGTTTTTTTCTTTGTTTGTTTTTGAGAAAGGACTTCTCTGTGCATCCTTGGCTGTCCTGAAACTCACTCTGTAGACAAAGCTGGCCTCAAACTCACAGATATCATTCTACCTCTGCCTTCCAAGTATTGGGATTAAAATGCCACCACACATGGCAATGTTTATTCTTTACTATTATCAAATTATCTTGCCAAAATATTTTCTGGTCAAGAAACTTTGAATCAGTTATCAAACAAATATAAAAAGGCATTAATTTTTAAGTAGAAAAGAGAATATATATGTTTAATCATTTTAAATTACTTAAATGTTACAGTGAGAAAGAGTGTGTTATGGTGACCTTGCTTATTGCATGTTGGGGTGAAGGTCAGACTGCAGAAAGGCTTAAAAGCAGCTTTCTAAGAATCTAGAACCATGATATTGGATCATAACTAAGTCCTTTGGAAACAGGGCAATCACAGGATTTTATAAAATGTTTCCTAGGAATTAACCTAAATAAATATTTCTGATAGTAGTTTGTACATCAAGGTGAATCCATGGCCATGATCTAGAGCAGTGGGACAAAGCTATTAGGCAGGATCAGATAGAATCAAATATCTATGAACAAATGATAAGCTCAAGTACATTGAAATCCATATGCATCCTGTTTCATAATACTAAACTATTGCTGGGTAGTGATGGCACATGACATTAATCCCAGCACTGGGGAGGCAGAGGCAGACAGATCTTTGAGTTTGAGGCCAGCCTGATCTACAGAAAGAGTTCCAGGACACGCGGGGCTACACAGAGAAACTGTCTCAAAAATAGACCAATTTATCGTATAAAGATTTACTTATTTTTTATTTTATGCCTGAATGAATTCTCTACACCACACACATGACTTGTCCCTTCTCAGGACAGAGGAGAATGTCCAATCACCTGGAACTGGAAATACAAGTGATTTCGAGCCTCCTTCGAGCCTCCTTATGGGTACTGAGAACTGAAACTGAGTCCTCTGCCAGAGCAGCAATGCTCTTAATTTGTGAGTCATCTTTTTAGCTAAAACCTCACCCCATACATCCCCCATCTGCATTCTTTCTTTGAAATATAAAGGAGCATCCCTTTGGTACTTGTGCCAGAAAAACTAAATAAAATTGTAGCTATAAAGTGGTTTAAGCTTAGTAAAAAACATTTTTATAAATTCCCAGTTTGTTGTGCTTCCTAAAACAACCATAGATTTTTTTTTTTTTTTTTTTTTTTTAGTATTTTAAAGTTTAAAGTGAGCCTGGAAAGGACAGGAAGGGTGAAAGGGCACTGGATAACATTTATGAATGATGCAGTATTAGTAAAAAAAGACAACCATACAAAGTTTGTGTGAATTAAGATTTCAATTAATGTGCTAATTGTGTTTACTTCTTGATTAGCTGGCATTAACTAAATTAGGTTACATTTTTTGCAAAGCTTGGAAGTATTGGTATTTTATGTTAACTTCCTGAAGGATCACAATTTACAGCGCTAATAAATTCTTCTTTTCTCTCAGATTCTCCAATGGTTATAGGATTAGCATCAAATGGCAATTCCCAAGCTCATCTAAGGTACATTAAGCATATTTTCCTCACTGAAGTACGCAGAGTATTGTTTAAGCCTTACCTCCTTGCTAAGGGAAAGACAGACCCTCATTTGGAATTCACATCAAGGGGATATAAAAATTACCAGAGTTTGGCAATGTGAGTTAGACTTTCTTTTCTCAATCCCTTCTACCCACTTCAAGCACTGTTTGACATGATGTGACACTTTCACTAGTGTCTCCTATGTAAAAAGAAAGATTTGGTGAAAAGACTCATTCAATTTTAAACATAAGTCTCCAAAGAGTTTGAAAGAGCAAGCTACTTTCATTTATCTCATGATTAAATGCTTGGTCATGGTAGTGGAATATTTCAAAAAAGAATGTGGAAGAAATGCTGAGCTTGACAGCCCTGTGCAAGAATTGGTAAGTGATTGGGAAGGTGGAGAGGAGGGCCTTTCTACCCTACCCTGCAAAGTTTCACCCTTTAAGATCTGATGTAAGAGCTGGGCAAAGGGCTCAGATAGTAGGTGCCTGCCCTACCAAGGAGCATAAGGACTTAACTTCAGATCCCATTAACAAGTGTGCAATGGTCAGTTACGCACATCTGTAACTGGAGGGACAGGACAATTGTTTACTAGCCAGGTGGCCTAGCAAGTATGTGAGCTCTGGGTTTATTGAGAGCTCATGTCTCAAAAATAGACTAAGGAAAATTGGTGGGAAAACATCTAGTCTCCACATGCAAGAACACATGTGCACATGTGAACCTTAGCACATCTCTGCACACAGTACAAGTGCATACACATGCAAACAATTTTTTAAAAAAGACACAAAGGAGTTATAAAAAGTTCAGAGTGGATTTCTAAAATGGTGAATTATGTATATTCAATAAATTACTCAGGGAACTGATTAAAGATGACTTTTAAGGGTAAAAATTGAACTCAAACTTAGTACTTGGGAGTCATTTCATTTGCTTAGGTGGAAAAACTGGAAGTTTTACATTATAGCTGGAGTTAAGAATCCAAAATATTTTCAATTGAGAGAGAGTGGTCATGAGCTGGATATCAATCATCCTACCTACACTCTCCTCCCCAGCTTGAAAACTTAAGGGTTTGCACTTACATAATATTCCTGGGCACGCTGTCCTTCAGTTCCCTTCTCTTCTTTAGAATGTGACATGGTATTTTTATCATAATATACTTCTGTGGATTTAAGAAAGAGTGATCCACCCATCCTGATCTTTATCACAATAGAATAGTCATTCACTAAGTGAGAGCTAGTGTTTTACAACAGGTAAATTTGAGCTTTCAGAGTAAGACTTTTGGAAATTGACATAGAACAAACCTGTCCCTAGACTTGGCCAAGATAGTTGGGTACACTGCATTGTAGAACCTTTTGAGAGAAGAATAAGGATGATTAGGTTATTTAGAGATCACTCAGAATCACAACTGCAGATGCACAAATGATCCTACCTAGGTATTCATAGGTATTCACCTTTCCACTCCAAGTATCCTAATAAGGGCCCTTCTGTGTCTGAAACTGATCATTTCCCAAGGCTTAGCTATGATGTGCTCTCTAGATAAATGAAGTCCATTGTGAAATACCTGCCTCTTAAGGGTGTACCTGCTTCCAACTCTTGATGATTCCAGGAGGCATGCGCTCTCTCTCTCTCTCTCTCTCTCTCTCTCTCTCTCTCTCTCTCTATCTCTCTCTCTTTCTCTGTCTCACACACGCACACACACACACATCCACAACCACATGCACAAGCACATGCATATGCACACGCACACACATCCTTATTGGGTACATACATCATGCATGTTTAAGTCACAGTTAAATAAATGTAGCAAAATGTGCTTGAACTAGAAAAGACAGATCAACAAATGACAACAACATCATGGCAAGTCCTCCTTGTATTCTTGGGGATTTATCAGGTATATATTCCTTAGTCTTTTCCTTCAGAGGAAAAATAAGTGGAATAGTACAGAAAGCTTCAGTAACACCATCTTCAATAGGAAGTTTCCAAGGGAAAGAAATCCCTGGGGCTCCCATCCTAATCAACACCACCATTAACAACCCCCTCCCAGAGGCTCTGTGTCCTTCACTCAAGGCTATGTATGCTGGATGACTGGTAACCTCGGTGATACTTGGGGCTTGCACATGAGTGATGCCATGCACTCTATTTCCTGATCCCCTCTGTGGGAACTTTCTCTCTAAGCTCCTTGTCAGGATTTAAGATTTTAGGAATAGTTTCCATACCTGATGAATAATTTTGCATGTCTCTGTTCAGTCTTCACATTTGGTTAGGGATGTTACTCATGCACACCGAGAAGGGAAAGCTTTATTTTAATGTTTAATAAGTTTACAATTCTTTAGATTGATTTCTGTCGTGCAAATGTGGGCAATCATTACATTTTAATGCCACAGGCATCTCAGAAGATTGGAAAGATCTTCATTGACACCAAGATGAAATAGCAGAATGTAGAAGAGAAAATGTCCTTTCTTCTATTTAAAGAAGATTAATAGTTACAATTAAAAGTCACCTCTGCGTTCAGGGCCACAGACACAGCTGAGGTCTGAGATATAGCTCACAACCATATGAGTTTTTAAGGCTCTGTGACGTTACCACAGAGCATTGGCTTCTCTACACTCTCACAAAGCAGGCAGTAATTAGAAGTGAGTGACACAGTGCTTTTCATCTTTGATGAAAAAAGACTTCCTGTGTCAAAATATCTCACTAGAGGAGTAATTTTCTCTGTGTGCCTTTCTGGTCCTGAATGCATTTTGCATAATAATAATAATAAAGGAGCTTGCTTCTGACTTAGTGACAAATAGCAGATTCCTTGGCTTGGCCGATAAGAGGCGTCTGGTTACTGTCATACTGTAATATCAATAGATGGGGCTCATCCTAGAGGTGGGATATTTATATGCTGGAGAAATAATTTGTTTTGGATACGATAAAATCAACAATATTCAAATGCTTTATGGGATAATGCTCCTAAAGCTTTAAAATTACCTGATGAGATTGAATCACCCGATGTCAAAATGCTTTTTAAGGATTTAGTCACCTGAAATTTTAACCACAGTGAGCAGAGAAATAGCCAGTGCAACACAATTGCTGAGTGATGGAGCTTGCTTTGCCACTCAGGCCATGGTCTGCTGTCCACATAGACCACTCTCACACAGTTTGTAATTATGCCCGGTGACTACATCAACCAGGACATTTAAAAACAACTATTCATGGACTTTAAATGGTTTGAAACATTTTGAAAATGGAACATGCAAAAGAGAAAAAAAATAATTGAAGCCTTGCCTAGCAGGAGACTCTATAAATGTAAGTTTAGCCCTGATATTGGAGTTAAAATTGCTGAGAGAAGTTGTTTTTCTTCTTACACTGTTTCTCTCTAGTGTTGGGAGAATATTGTATAGGGTATAAATTAGCATACAGCTATCATCTGTAATTACAGGTGAAAAGGAAGAACTATTACCTGGAGTTCTGAATCACAGTTTTGTTTGTGTAAGAGAATTGTGGAGTTAATATGAGAAGCATAGCATCAGAGTTTCTTAGAAATCAGTGAGTAACATTGTCCATAGTTCTAGAGGGCCAGTTTATTCTCTGTCAACACAGAGAGAAAGCTTAAAGAGTAGAGGAATTTAAAGACAAATTTGAATGACTTCATACTAATCCCCCACTATGCATCACACAAGCTGAACATTTCAAGGAAAAGAGAAAATGCTGATAGTTGGTGGGTGATCTAAGATAATCAGTTTTCTTTAAAGTGGTTGCTCCTGGATTGTTCAGAGTGGTCGGTATCACACCCTTGTGTATCTGGCCAGCCGAATTTGGTGGGTTATTTAAGAGACCAAGAAGATGGTGCTGACATGAAGCTGAAAAGTGAGTGGTGAAACTGGGAAGAGTTAGGGGAAGGAATGAGGAATGGACATGATCAAGAAACATTGTGTATACATAGCTTCTTGGCTAGCGCTAGGACATAGTTTGCCTGTCCACTCTTTCCCTTCTCCAAGCTGGGATAATGTAATGGCTGGTTTGAGTTTAGGTGGATCTTGTTCATGCTGTCTCAGGCTTTGTCCATCAGCCCTGTTGTGTTTGACAAACAGTTTCCTTGGCATTACTTACCACCTCTGGATCTAGGGCATTGTGTGTGTATGTGTGTGTGTGTGTGTGTGTTCATGCATGCATGTGTGTGTGTGTGTACATGCACGTGTATTCACACACTGTGATGTTTATGTTTTTTGCTTTTGTATTTAAGAAAGAACACAAAGTTAGATGAGTATGGAGTGGAGAGATCTCCTAAAAGTTCAGAGAGAGAAAGTAGGATGATCAAAATGTATTGTGTAAAATTCTCAAAGAATAAATAAAAACAAAGGATACATTATAGGAATATGTAAAATCCTCAAAGAATTAATAAAATGTTATAGTTTAAAAATAAATTATGAATCTTTCAAAGTGTCTGTCAAGATAACACTGGCATCAAACACAGAGAATTCGACAAGGAACTATTTTGGTTCTCAAAGTTTTCTTTTCTGCATGCCTCTGTTCACTGCTGATGGGAGATTGCAGTAGACTTTTGGAGGGTATCTTTCACAGCACTTCTCCTAGGGGTTTTGATGAGACCAAAATATTTGACAAAAACTGAAATGACAATGATCCTGTACAAGTCAGATGAGGAGAAAACTAATTAATTTTGTTGTCATCCCATTTTATTATTCCCAAAGTCCCTTGTATCAATCAATTCAGAATAATTATAACAACTTCATTTTTATTGGGTCATTCTACCATCCCCTGAGGATGCTGCTAGGGAACTCTCAGCCTAAAGAAGAAAATAAATTCAACTCTCTGTATTAGTCTTAAATGCTCACAGTTATTTTAACTTTCAAATGATTTTGAGAATATAAGCTTTATCCTGAATTCCCCAAACATTCAAATTTAATAAGTGTTCACATGCTTTTGTTTGGTTTATTTTATTAAATTAGTTAATAATTAATCTACACTTATACTATGCCAGACATAATCTGTATGGAAGGTTTTACATGTATAATTTTCAAAAGTGCTGATTTTTGTTCCTGGAAAAATAAGTACTTATGACACAAAGATATCTTCTTTCTACTACCCCATTTCTTAAATTCTTTCTATGTAATATGAGCTCTTAGAGCAAAAATTCTATCTGACAAAATTAAAGAGACAAAAAACCCCATCAATTATTAAGGCAATTTCAGCAAGGTCAGAAATTGAACTCACAGTACAACTGAGGCTGGCAGGACGCTCAGCATTGGAGAAAGCTACCATGGAAATGGTGGCCTGCGGGAAGAAGTGGATCTCAAAGTATAGTTTTCAACCAGTATGGAGGATTTCATCTGAGATCATACCTGCTCTGTTTCATACCCATGAAGTCTGGCTTCTGCCTTCCCACAAAGTCTCCAAACAGAGATGACATTTCCTTGAGTGGAGAAATTTAGAAAGTGCTTTTTGGGAATAAAGACAAAGACTGGGTCCTAAAACTGACAAAGGGCTAGGAGGAGATTTAGAAACATTTCAGAAGAACAAACAATTTATAGTGAAATTATTCTGAAGTGTGCTTTAAAGAAAGCTTAGGTCAAAGACTAATGCAGTAACTAGCCTGTCCAGTGTCCACTCAAGCTGAGATAACATGACTGTTGTGGCCTGTCATAAAGCACTGCTCTATACTGATTGAATTCCACTAGTTTCTTGATTATCACTGGGAATATCCTGCTTATCCACAGAATAGTGGCATATGTCACGATTACATGTTCTCTCAAATTGCACAGTAATTATAAATCCCTCTCGGTTAATATTTTTATTGTCAGGTAAGTCTGGATATAAATGTCCTAAGAACCTCTTGGTAAACACTTTAATAAGTTATCTTGAAACATAATTGAGGAAATTAGTTTGTCTATGGAAACTTATCCAGAGAATAGTACACATGAAGGGAAAATTCAGGTTTTGCAGAATCTCATAGCCCATGGTTGTTTTCCCGTTTTACAAAACTTATGTGTCCATTTATTCACAGTATTTTTATTGATTATCTCTATCTTCCAGGCACTGTTTTCAGCTGTAGAGTGGCATTAGTGATGAAGAAAATCAAGATTCCTCCCAAAGGAGGAAGAGGGTGGGACTCCAGTTCTCTTCTTTTCCCTTTAGCACAGCCTGGCTGCTATGTGGAATATAACAAGCTCTCTGCAGTGACTGCTGCTGTCTACAATCCTAACAGCAACAGAGACAATCCGCCATACCCTATCATTTTCCAAACCATAACTTCGAACAACCCTTTTCACTTTATAATATGATTAACTGAGATATTTATTACAGCAGTATAAAACTCATTTACACAAGCTACTGAGTCCAAGTTGAAATATGGATGATGTGTGTGTGTGTGTGTGTGTGTGTAAACATTCAATCCTTGAATGTTTCCACATCAGTCTGAAAAAAAGAACACTGAAACTGTTTGATGAAGGGCAGGAGGAAACCAATCTAAAGATAATCTACTGTGAAATTTGTCTCTTCCTTCTCAAACTAGTGTGCTGCAGGGCTAGCATCTAAATAATAAAAATTATAAATTTTTGTTTATCTCATCAACCTGAAATGCTGTCACTTGCTTAAGAAAATGCACCAAGATCTTGGTAAATGCCCTCAGAGTCAGATCCCAACTGCATCCTCAGAGAAGCCATGCCACACACTTCCTGGTGTTATCTGTCCTGGTTGCACTTTGTATTTCCTCTTTCATAGTATATCTCGTAAATGTAGTTAATTATGTTAATACATCTATTAAAATTTGACTTTCTCATAGATTTTTTAATCCCAAAGAGGACATTATTTCATTGAGCTTGTAGCCAGAATCCAAGGGCAGAGATGTGTCTCTGGGTGCACCAGCATGTCAGGTCCAGCTACTTGCCTGAAAGAAAAGAAACAAAAGTAATCATAAAATGTCAGAAAATATCTCTAGAAATGTTACTTTGAGAAAATGGATATTAAGCATTCAGGCTCCTCTTTGAGGTGCTGACATGAGTTTTATATTTAAATGAAAGATGAGCCCTGGCCACAGGTGGTGACCTGCATTGTGCATAGAAAGTTAGGAAATGACCAAAAAGAAAATGTGTTCCCTTCAGGGAATTTTGTCAAGAAATCCCTCAGAAAGAGACAATTTCATGTCGACCTGTGTGGCACTGTAACTTGAGACAGCAGAGCTGAAGTCCTTCCTCCAGAGGAGCCCAGGATGGATTCTTGAAAACGTAACAATGGCCCTAATTTATATATAACCTTTGCTTGCTGGGGCAGAGATTACCTAACTGCAAATGACTTGGACAACAGTTCATGCTATCCTCTTAAGACGGAACATTGACTAATAGAACTCACCCTCCTTTCCATGGTGGGGAACGTGTCAGGCATATGATTTAGACATATCCTCCATGAATCTGAATATTAAGGATTTTTCAGTGTGCTTTGGGAAGGAACACCAGTGTCTATCATTGAACTTGGAGCTTCTTGACTGAGCTGACTGACCTGTGAGAGCCAAGATTCCCCCAGTCCTCTACCTCAACTGTCTTGAGATTACAGGCACAAAGTGCCATATCTGATATTAAAAAGGTTCTAGGGATATGAATTGAAAACCTCCTGCTTGTAAAGAAATAATTGTCTAAAGCATCTCTCCAGCTCTGAATATTTGTTGAATGGAAAGGCTATTTGATGAGAGATAGATCTCTCCCTGGGAATTCAACTTCGAAGGACAGGGAAAATCTTGCCAGTAGACATTTGCTACCTTAAACTAGGGGAAAAGTATAAGAAATATACTGGTGGGAGCGAAATATATAAACAATTGAATATAAAATTTCTAGGAAGTATTTTTCTTAAAGTAGATACCACCAGGCTTTCAGAGGTAAATTTCCACTTGACAGGACGAAACCCTGACTATTCCACATTTTTATTTTTTGTTAGCCTCTCTATCAGATTTCTCTTCTTTAGGCTCTGTATTATATTTTTTTCTAACAAGAAAAAAAATGAATCTGGAATCTTATAAAATCAGACAAAAACTGTGAAGACACAAATAATAGCAAAAGAAACTGGCAGAAATTAAACACCGAGTCCAGATGATTATTAGAGGCTACAGACTGGGAAGAAAGTCTTGGCTACAACATTAGATGGGCTGTGAGAACAAGGGAAAGGAACGATGAGGAACAATTCTTTAGAATGAGGTCAGGGTTGCTGTGGTACGCCTTGTTATTGTGAGCCACATCTCTTACCTCACTCCCTACCCCTTCCTTTCTGTAATTCACCTGAAATTGGCTAACATTCACTATCATTCTTAATTACAGAAAGTGTGAATGAGAATGCAAGCCAATTATATAAATTTCATCTCATCAGTACCTCTCCATGTTACTAATAATAAAGTATCAGTTTATATGCTGAATAGTATATGCTTTTAAAGAAAACAAAATCATTCTTTTTTTAAACAATACTCCAGAAACCTACCACATAATTCCTCTGAAATGAAAAACTGTACATCAAATGACATCTCTGCTATTTTCTAAATTTACTTAAAATGCCATGTATAAGACCCAGAAGCAAGGGAGTTATCATAAAGTTTTACTGTTTTCAAAGTAATTCTCTGGGAATCAGGGTTGGAGATACAGGTTAATTATAGAATGTTTGCTTAGTATGCTCAAAGACCTTGGATTTAAACTGAGCCACCAACAAAGAAAAAAATAAAATTAAATTAAAATCAAGGGAGAAAATGTTCTCTAGTAATGAGAACGCAAAATCCTTTATATTCACTCAGAATAACTCAGTAGAATTTGACACTATCTAATTTTGTCCCATTAGTGATCAATAGTTAGAGATCTGGTTTTCGAGTTGGAAAATGTGTGCTATTTTCAGCAAAGCTATTTATAATTTCACATCTATTTTGTCTTGTGGATAGTATTAAAATGTTTTAAAAATTCAGTTTAAGTATTTTTAGACTCCAAGGCTTTGAGCTCAAGACAGAGCCCAATGATGAAGCACTGCCTGGTGCTGTCCCTAGTGCTGAAGCGCTGCCTGGTTGACTTTTACTAGCACATCCGTCTGTATGAAGGTTTGTGCTTATGTGTGCAGGGGCCTATGTGGTCAGAATTGGTGACCTCTCCTGGTGGTAGATTACAAGCAGTTGTGAGCCAGCTGACATAGGCACTGGGTGCTGAACTCTGGTACTCTGTGAGACAAATACTCTGAACTGCTAAGCTGTCCCTTTAGGTCAATTTGCCTGCTGTAGGAAAGACCTATAACAAACAAATACAAACCTTTTGACATTAGCTATGTCTCAGACTCCATTCTAGTGATGACTGCTTTTAAAGCTCTACTTAACTACATAGAATCAAATACTTTGAAATTATAGCCTTGCTATCACAGTATTTATTTTTCTCCATTTATTCATTCATTCATTCATTCATTCATTCATTCATTTTACATCCTTATTGTTGCCTTCATCTCCCAGTCTCACACTCACAGATACCATCTTCTCATCCTCTCTCCCCTTCTCTGCTAGTGTGAGGACGCTCCCTACCAATCCCTAAACCTGGCACATCAAGTCTCTCCAAGCTTAGGGGCATCCTCTCCCACTGATGCCATACAAAGCACCCTAGTTGGGGAACAGATTCCACAGAAAGGCAACAGCTTTAGTGACAGAGAACCTCTCCTCACTGCCCTGCCCCAGTTATTGGGGGACCTGCATGGAGACTGAGCTACAAATTTGCTACATATGTGTGGAGACTGGGTCCAGCCTACGTGTGCTCCAACAACAAGATTAAGAAGACCAGACATCAGTGCACACTTGCCTTGAGCACTCGAGATGACTAAGTTTCCATCACTGAATTACATTCAGAAATGGTGGGAGTGTTTGTCTTCAAATGACTGGAATCATTGACTTAAAAATATATTTCATTTCCCCTTCTGGGTAATGTTTTCAGCTGAATGTCCTATTGAACTAATTCAAATTTATTTAATCATTTATTTACTTATTTATTTATATCACCTATATATCTGCCTACCAGTAAGTATGTAAAAATGAATGTATGATATCTCTTACTATGCATATGTGAGCTATAGTATGAACTATACTGCACATTTGGGGACCAGAGGACAACTTTGTAGAGTTGATTCTTTTTCTCCTTTCACCTCTAAACTCAAGTCAATGAACTTATGTGACAGTCTCTTTATCTTTTGACATATCTCTCAGTCTCTTAATTTCTACTTTCTAATACTACTTTATAGTACCACCAATGCTAACTTGCATCATTTGTTCAAATGCTCCTTCTGACAATCAGAAATGACTCATTAAGGGCCACAACTGTCCAATTCAACCCTGTTATATCTCCAGTTAGGATCACTAATTGTATTCAAATACTCCATTCAGTTACTTCATTTTGACTAGTTACTCATGTATAGAATACAAACACCAAAGATTGATTGATACTAGACAGTGTTAGAGTTTAATATCCCAGTCAGGAAAATCTACAATTCCAAAGAAAGCAGTTAAAATCCATCATTTTGCATGATTTTTTTTTAAGAAACAAGGTTGCAATCTGTAGCTTTGGTTAGGCTAGAGCTTGCTGTAAGACTACCCTGGACTTGAACTTCGAGCAACCATTCTACTTGGACTTCTGGAATGCTGTGATTAAAAACATTCACAACCCTCAGATCCTGGCTTTCAGAATATAGTACACCTCCGTGTATGGGAAGTTTTATCTGGCTTCCTCGGGTATATTCTAGAATAAATAAAAAATATTCATTGTAGTAGTGAGTTTAATAAACAGGATTTATAAGCAATTGTTTAGATATATGCATAAAATCATCTATAACATCAATGAAAATAATTTATACTGTCATATTTAGATTATGAGAACATGTAAGAATAGTGTGAACACAGCATACATTAGAGTAGTTTCTTCTCCATAGAGCATATGACAATAAATAAGGGAAGTAAATAGTTTACAAGACAAGACTAATTCAAAGTTCTATGAGTGATTATAATTTATTATTAGATTTAAAGCTTTTTCTTAATATAATCTTTTGTATATGTTATACAATAAACTAAGACTACCTCTACTCAATTGCCTATCTAGTTTTATGTCCTTCATTGCTTTAGTTCCCTAGAAAATAGTTCAGAAATTCTTCTGTACTTTGACTAACTGCCTTTGCTAACCATTCTTAGTTTAGATCATACATTGTAAGAACAAATGATTTTATTATTTTCTTCTACTATTATAGATCCCATCTCAAAAACAATGTTTGACATTTATTAACTTCTAAAATATTCATGGTTTGAATCAATACACTATGTGAATATAACTAAAAAGATTGTTTTATTTTTATAAGTGTCATTTTATGTGTTATCAATGATTGAAAATTTAAAAAGGATCTATGTTTGCCAAACATCTGTGGTCACAAAGAATAGATTACAAGGACAGAGATATCAGGAGAGATTGATTTCTGGTTCAATAACTTTCTCAATATGTCAAATCAAATTAATGTTTTCATTCAAGTGCCTGTTGGGACTGAGTTGAATATAATCAATATATCACAAAAGAAGATATTAATTTTTGAATATTATAACCTGACCCAGAGACCGTGCCCATTCACTGACTCCCAACATCAGCCGTTCTGTATGTTTGTTACAAACTGATTGTGATCATTTTGCCTCTAAACCTATGGAAGGAGGAACTGGAGAGATTGCTCAGTAGATAAGAGCACTTTCTGACACTTCAGAGAACCAAAAGGCTCTGGTTTCATATCTCAGCACCCACTTGATGTGGCTCATAGACACCTGTACGTCAATGGATTCTGATACTCCTTGCCTTCTTGAAACTCTGCACTCACATGAACATTCTCAAACACATACATACAAACATAAATACATACATACATACATAATGAAACAAATCCTAGAAACATGTAGACATATATAGTTACATGTATATGATATACATATTTTAAGTATTTCAGGGTATATTTGTTAATTTATGACCATATATAATACAGTGGTTGCACATACATAGTTTAAAGCTAAATTCCTCTAAAACCAAATAAAGCAGTATTCTTACGGTTGCAATAATGTAGAAAATATTTTACTTTTGTTTGATACAAAGGAACAGTGATTATTTTACTATTTACTTTTTAGATAAATTATATATATGGGCATGTAATCAGTTTGTTGTTATGTATTAACAATTTAAGGTAGTTTAATTGCTCATCCTATACTATAATTTTAGAAGAAAAGAGGAAATTATATTGTAAACATTTTCTAGTCTATAAAAATATCTGCAAATATACAATAATCGAGATTATGACAACATTTAAAGATAGCATTCTCAAACCTGTTTACTCAACTATTATTGTTAAGCATTGCCTGGCTATCAAGCCATCTATAGATTCCTAGAATTTATTATTTATTCCAGTGCTCTTCATGCCCATTCACATATTAGGATATCCAGAGAGTTTAAAAAATATTGCCTCAGCTTCATTACAGGACACATGAATGGAAACCTCTTGAGGATTTGAGTGCTCTGTAAGTATCTTGAGATAATACTACATAATGCTCATACTCTGTAGCCGCCTGCGGCCATGGACAAGCTGGGTTCCCCTGAAAGGGGGGCTGGAAATGACAATGGAGATGGAGAGGCAAGAAAAGCATGAAGCCAAGACAAAGTTGTCTGATCTAGGCTCGAAGTTTAATATTCAGCTCTTCTAATTTAAAGTGAAAGCCCCACCGAACCCCTTCTTGTTTCAGCCGGAGATGGGTGGGGGAATCCATCTTTTGCCACAGCCAGAGATGTTTAAAGGCAAGTTCAGTGGGCAGTCTATTATTCTAAGTTTCTGTAGCAGGTTGTACTTGCAGCCAAGGTGGGTAATTCCACCTAGTTCCTATTTTTTGATCTATTGTGGTAAAAAAGGCCTTTCAGGTCTGCTCAAGGCTGGGGGTAGGGGACAATACTCACATCTGTTTTTCCAACAGCTGAACTATGCAGTAAATCACATTTCAAACCGACATAATGTTTATTACACTATGTAGCACTCAATTATAAAAAACATTCCACATTATGTCCAGCTATACTCTGGAAAAGTGGCCTCCTCACTCCAATGGGAAGCCGCAAGCCAAGGACTTCCGAGGTTCCCGAGGTTAGCTGCTGCCTAACCTCTTGTACTTCCTGAGTCATCCGCCCTCTGGCTCTGATCACCTAGCTCCTTAAAATAAAAACTCCAGAGATTTGTAATTTACCAGCCAGATTTATAACAGTAAATCTTCAATCCCATAAATATCCACACAAAGAACTCAAAACTCAATTAATATAGATACTCACTTCCACAATATTTTTATACATATAAAATATGGAAGTTTGGGGGCTTAATTTCCCTGCACATAGTTCCATTTACTCTGGCACAAGGTGTGTATCCCAGTTTTCAAACAGTAATGTCATATGACTGCCTTTATTTATGAATCCCATGATTTTAATGATTCTCTTAGAATTTGTTTCTTTAGCTTAGGGCAGTTGTTCCCATATTAGAAATAATGACTAATTATAGCAATTATTTCTAAAAGAAAGGGATGGATGTGGGGCTAAACAACTCAACTGAGGAAAGTGACCTATCCACCTTCATCTGACATTTCTGAAAGGCTTGGGGAAGGGGCAGAACCCTCAAGCTTAGTCTCTGAAATAAAAGGGAAATATCATGGTCTTTGGAATGACCAAGGCTCTAAAACATGTCTTCGAATATTTCAGCCAACCAGTTTCAGCCAAGCATGACCCTAGTGCTCACCAGATGATCTATTCATATGGAGGTAATTACTAGTGCATTAAAATCGACAGCTTACCTAGAATTACCATGCAAGGGCTGGGAAGGAAGGTGTGTCTTTGCATACAAACAACAGTTCTCACACCAGAAAAAATGAGGCTGTTTATTCTGACCTGATATGAATGATAACAGTCCAAGAACATGGACTCAGTGTACTGCAAATGATGTGGTCATATGTAGAAGAAGTTACATGAAGTTTTTATAGTCATAGAACAAAAAACATCATATATGAAGACACTTACCACATTCACTGGTGGTAGAAGCAGGTAGACTGATTATAACACATTGATGAAATCTCTGAAATAGGTTTTAAATATCATCCTAAGGTTGATATTCTTAGCTTTTGAGCTGATAGAAAGCAGTAGTCCTCTCAGTTAACACAAGCTAAGGATTCACTTGATAATCAAAAACGTGTTAGGCCAGGCACATAAGTCCCATAAGATGGCAGTTAAGGTGTCTAAAGAAAGTTTGAGAAAATTTTTGTTCTGGGTCTTTTAAACTTTGCAATTTGAGATGGTTTTAACCAGTCAATTGATTTTATGATCTTTAACATTGCTTTTGTGGCTTTTACGTTTTGCTCATTTGTTTGTTTTTCTGGGACATTCACTTTATATATCCCCGAAGAAGCTCAGGTATAGCCACTAGGAGGCTGTATTATATGGTAATTCAGGTCCCAGTCTTCAACTTTGGAGTTCAACAGAGTATATTTGTTACCTAAAAATAGAATTTGCTAGAGAAAATACAGTGAACCCAAGTTCCTGTGGTGGTGTAGACAGATGAGAAAAAGAAAGAGGAGGGAAAAAGAGAAAATACAATGGAGGAGCCTCTAGTTGCTAAAGATGGATAGCAACCTCTCTGCTACAGTTTAGATGGGTTCCAATTAACAAAGTGATTGGCAGTCACAATAGCTCATTATCCTCCTGTCTCTATTTTATGACTGAAGATAAGTACCTGCATGTGCTTTTGGAGTTCATTTGCTTTACTTCTCTGAACTCACATGCCTTTATTGCAAGGTATTATGAATAGTCAGTGGCATGATGTTAACTTATTGACTCAGGCAATCTAAAAATAGCATACTAGCTGTCTCCCTATACTTTGATGTTTTTTTTCTTTTGAGGGGAGTTAGAACTTGCAACAAAAATCAAGAATGTATGTTCTCTTCCCATACAATTAAGAGAAAAAAGGCAAAGTATATGATGACTGAAAATAACTTTATTCTAGTATGGATATTTTATGAAAATAAAAATGAATGTGTGCTGTATGTGCATGTGAGTGCATACATGTGTGGGTGGGCATGTGTGTGTGTGTGTGAGAGAGAGAGAGAGAGAGAGAGAGAGAGAGAGACAGAGAGAGACAGAGAGAGAGAGACAGAGAGAGAGACAGAGAGAGACAGAGAGAGAGAGAGAGAGAGAGAGAGAGAGAGAGAGAGAGAGAGAGAGAGAGAGAGAGAGAGAGAGAGATTGATTGTACATATATATGAAGGCCAGAGGTCAACCTTGGACGGCTTCTGTAAAAAACTTTCCACTTTATGGATGTTTTTAATCTCTTTATTTTGTGTGAGTGTGTGCACACTGCAGCATGTTTTGTGGACATCAGAGAACAACTTTCAGTAGTTGTCAGTTGTTCTTTAAACATGTGTATCCCAGAGATCAATCTCGGTCTGCCATACCCAGCAGAAAGTATCTTTTAACCCATGAGCCATCTCATTAGCCTTTCATCTTACCTTTGGAGACTTGATTTATCATTGATTCTGGAGATAACAGACATGACTAGGGTAGCAGTTCAGCTCCAGAGTTCCCCATCTCTGATTCCCAGCCTTCAAATCACAGGCATGTAGAGTCCACTGTGTCCACTTCAATTTCTTTAATGTGTGAATATGTAAAGCTGTTATTGCAACAGAAACCAAATAAATAAATAAGCCAACAAAGCTAGTGTTGGTGATTTATTAGGTCTGGATTGTTGTATATTTATGTAAAATCTGATCTAAATGACTGTGGCTGTGTGGTATAGAGGAAGCATAAAATATTTTGTAAATTAGTTTGCTAGTAATAATGTATATACTGCCTACATTTGTTCCTTGCTAGTGATTTTCTACGTGACACTTGTTACATTATACAGGAAAGTGGTGCTTTGCTAACAAGAAGAACATATAAAGTTATTCCCCGGCCATGCTTGGAGGTCTTTTAATGTTTGTTTGTTTTTTTTGTTTGTTAAATATTTTTAAGATTACTTTATAATTACATCATTGCTTCTTTCTCTGTCCTTCCTCCAAAGCATTCCATGTACCTCTCCTCCTTTTCCTCTCTTTCAAATTCATGGCGTCTATACAGTTTTACTTGTTTGTATATGTTTTTAAAGCTGATCATTTTTTTATTGGATAAGCCAATGGTGTGCTCTTTCCTGAGGCAGACTGTTCCTCTGCCTCTCAACATTCCTTGGGTGCCTGTGTGGGATTGAGGCCTCATGGGTGCCCCCTACCATGTTGGCAGGTCTGTTGATATCATCCTCATTCAGGTCACTGTAGGCAGTCAGGTTGGTGAGAGGTTATTCATGTAGCTTCTCTGACATTCCTAGGAGAGACAATATCACAGCAAACCCCATGTTCCTCTGGGTCTTACAATCTTTCCATCCTCTCTTCCAAATGTTCCCTGTAGGAATGTTGCACTGATGCAGCCACTGGGACTGGCCTCCACATATCTCTGTTTTGATTTCTTGTCATGTTACATGGTTTCCCTCTGTGTTACAAAGAGGCTTTTTGATGACAGCTGGGGACATGTGAGTAGAAGGACAAATGTTTAGAATGTAATTAGGGATTATGGATGTTCAGTAAAATGGTAGCTGTAGGTTCTCCAAAATCCACAAATTCACTAGACTTAAGTAGATGGCTAGGTGTCCAGAACTATACATGATTTTCCTGTTGTTTGGTCTGTTACTTATGTGTTTAAGTTGAGGTTTCCTTTCTGTTGTGGGTGGGGATTGAGCCTACATAATCAAAGAAAGTATGTTTTAACTTTGTTCAGTAGCAAACATATATGGCATGTTTCTCATATTTATGATATCCAATGGGTTCTATTATCTTAAATGAATAGTAATAGAAATTCTAGAAAAGCTGCTTTCACTTGGTCTGTCCACATGGTGTCAGGGAGGGTGATCCAATGACAACAGTATATCCCCCATGGTGGTAGAAAAGTGGCCAGAGAGTCAAAAAGACTGCACAGATGTCTAAGCTGCTAGGAATTGCAATACCATGGTCTGTCAACCAAAATTGGAGTCTTTATTTTTTGCCCACATTAAAAAATAAATCATAAAATAATTAAAAAATAAATCTCCAAGAAAGAGTACTAAAACAACCATGAGGGTTTCATTGCACTTCCATGGGTGATGAAATCCATCACTCTGAGCCATCCCTGGAGAACTACAACTCCTTGGTCAATCTTCTGGAGGCTGTAAGTGGATGATGACATTCGACATCCTGGGAAAAGGAGTCTCAATCCTCCAGATGCTTTTCACAGAGCAAAGCTATAAAGTGCTAGATCTTTTAATAATTTTATCTCAAGAGAGACCCCATGTGTATGGTGGTAAACTGGATTTTAAGGGGAACACAGGACTTCCAGGCTGGTTGTCTGTCTTCTCACTCCCGCAACTAATGCACTCCCTGGTGATAGTTTTCAATTTTAACAATTTTGGGAAAGTCCCTCAAGTTGTGAATATCAAAGCATACTTCCTTTGAAGTAGTAATACTTTTTAAATACTCTGTATCTTTAATGTCTCACAGATATTTCATTTCCACAATGGAAACATATGTACTCCTGATAATTCTACCTCTAGACAAAAGCCCCAGAATATGGTGAGATTTTATATCTGGAAGTCAAAAAATTTTTACCCTAGTGCTCTAATTTTCTTAAACAGAGGAATATCATTTAAATATAATCACATATTGACAATTTCTTCCTCTTTACTATATATTGGTTATTTACTAAGTTTTACTTTAATTATATTTTAATATGTATTTATATAATTGTGGCAGTCCTGTATTCTTGCTATGACGTTCTTGTGGGGATATCGAGAAATTCTTACCATGTCTGTCTTGTTCTTGACTTCCACCATGCGGGTTCTGGGGACTAAACTTTGTTCATCAAGTTTGCCACCAACTGTCTATATTTGCCAGCTCAAACTTCACTTAAGAGATAAATGGATACTCTGTCAAAGAACAATCTGTTGTGCAGATACCTGCTGCCTTTGTTTCCATTTCTAGCATTGAATGTCACACCATCACATCAGTGAGGATAAGTGTTACCATGGGCTGGTCAGATGATGTAGGTTTTACAGACAAAGGTTCTGATTTTTTCCAGAAGCTTAGATAGTAACTTCCGCTTACCTAGTGATGCAGCCTGAGAGGCTATTTTCGTTTTTAAGTCTGGTCTATTAGAGAGCAATACAAAAGTTTACTCCGGAACAATGGCCTGATGTAACTCTTATTTGGTAATATTCAGAGCATTTAGTGGGATATTTTGATATCCAAACACATTGTAAAATGGCAGAATCAAGAATACCTGCCCCATCACATATGTATGTGATGAGATTATTCAACATCTAGTCAGTCTATTAGTGTAGAAAATTTTGAAATATACAATGCATTACTATTCAGATTTACATTATATTTTTAAAGATTCATTTTTATTATTTTTAATACCTACATACAAATGTATAACCAATAACTACAATGTGTGTGGAGATCAGAACAGAGGCTTGGATTCCTAAGATGAAGTTCCAGTCGGTTTTGATATACCTCTGTGGGTGCTGAGAACTGAACTTCAAACTAGTGGAAGAGCATCATATGCTCTTAAGCTCTGAGCTATCTTTCTAGCTCCATGTGTTTTTTTAAGTCATTATAAAATGGTAATTTATTAGTTAAAAGTAAACATACCACTTTACAATAAAAAATAAATAAAATACCCTTTTATTTCTGAGCATCAAAAGACTATGTTTATGCCTTAAAATTTCTTGAAATTTCATTTATTTTCACATGACTATTTTTTTGTGGATGGAATATTGTATAGATATTCTCTATGCTGTTTTAAAGAATATAAAGCATTGTTAACCATGGCCACTGTCTTCATTACTGCTTCCTTTCTCTGACAAAATATCACAACTTAAAGCAATTTGAGAAGAAATGAATTTATTTTGGCCTAAAGCTCTGAGGCCATACTCCAGCAATGAAGAAAGTCAGGGAAAGAGCTCACAGGAAGACCCTGGTGGCAGATACTGAAGCAGAGATCAGAGCAGAGAACTGTTTACTGACTTGCACCTAATGGATTTCTCAGCTTGTTTTCTCATACAACCTAGGACCAACTGTTCAGGAGTGTCACTACTGACCCCTCCCTTGTCTGTTATCAGTCATCAATCAAGAAACTTCTCTACAGACTTGTCTATAGGCCAATTGGAGAAGGTATTTTCAAAATTGAGGTTTCCTCCTCTCAGATCATCCTAGCCTGGGTCAAGTTGACAAAAAGACAAAGACACAACAAAAGAAAAGAAGAGAAGAGAAGAGAAGAGAAGAGAAGAGAAGAGAAGAGAAGAGAAGAGAAGAGAAGAGAAAAACAAACGCAAAAACAAAAATCCCATCCAGTCAGTCACCATAGTATTAAACAATCTTTCAAAATAATACCTCTCTTATTTAGCTATAAATATGGTCTCCTTTTCCCAACCTCTCACTTATCAGCACACTCCTAATGTTTTCATATGAAAACACCTCATTACAAATGACTTAATAATTTTGAGTTGAGAAGAAATGAAGTTACCTGAGTTTTAGTGGAAAAGCCCTTTTCTGAGAGTCTGAATATTGAGGGCTTGGCACCTGTCCAGATACAATGGTCAAGGAAGAAGCAAAAATGAAGAGAGTGGTCATTGTTAACAATGCTCGGGGTCATCAATCACAGACAGAGAACTTTGGGAAAGTGGTGAATTCTGAGAGCAAGAGAAATGATTTTCTCAAGAAAATCATTGGTCCAGTTGATTATGAAATACCAAGAGATACTCTGAGATCACAAACGTAGACATTATATCTTATCCACAAACTAATAATTACAGTGGAATGTCAGCAAGGGAAAATATATTCAATGTTGTAATGAAATTTCGAGTTATTACCTGATTACACAAGAAATGTGTATTCTTATGTACACACGGCAGGACACTAGTTGAGAGAGGTAATTTTTGAAGAATAGTGAGGAGGTAATTTTAGAACAACTATATCATAATATGGAAATCTATTTCTGTCTTTAGATGACTTAGATATCATCAGAATCTTTTTTTCTTGATCCAAGTGTCAAACAACCTCATTTAAACACATTAGACAAGGAAGAGGATGTATTAGCTTTTACAATTAGAAAGTTCAAAGCTAAAAATATTTAACTTGCCTCAGAGTGGTCATTTGCCACCTCGAAGGTGTACTCTATAAGATTAGCTTCATTTTTTTCAAAGTTATTCTCATAATGTCCAAACAGCTACAGAAATCCAAAGCTCTATACTCACACATTGGCAAGAAAATCTTTGACATGCTATGTTATGAAGACTTAGGGATATCATTTGGCTGTCATTGAACAAAACTCTAAAGGCAACCAAGAGTAGCATATGTTAATGGCCTAGGCCCCTTTTCTTGGGCATGGTTTTAAATCTTGTGATGGTAGTCAACATCATCTTTGTTAGAATTTAGTAAATTGAGGCTTATCTCTAAATCATGAGGGATATCTATTTTCTGTTAAGCATTTAGATAGCATTGGGTTAGGGAAGATAATACAGCAAAATCTTGGGGTTTTCTACAAGCCTGACCTGATGAACATGATGGTGAAGAAATCATTGTATCTTCTCCATTCTTAGTATTATTGTCAACATGTACCATTTACAGAAAATCATCAGAAGTCACTTGACATAGTCATGTATTTTTTTGAGTCTATGATCTTACAGAATATCAGGAGATAACATATATTTATTCCTTATTGGTCATTGCTTTAAAGCTTTGTCACATAATTGTTTATTGAGCAAATGACACATACCTAACAGTTGACACATGCTCCTTGGAGTATCATGTTATCTCCTCACTGAACTTTGTTGAGTTTCATCTACATATCCAGATGTAGCCATGGGTACCCCCTAAGTACTCTTTGGTTGGTGGTTTAGTCCCTAGGAGCTTTGAGGGTTCTGGTTGGTTGATATTGTTGTTCTTCCTATGAGATTGCAAACTCGTTCAGGTCCTACAGTCCTTGCCCTAGCTTCCCTATTGAAGTACCCGAGTTCAGTCCAGTATTTGGCCATATACATTCTCAACTGTATTGGTCTGGCTTTGGCAGAGCCTCTCCGGGGACAGCTATATCAGGCTCCTGTCAGTAAGCACGTCTTGGCATTAGCAATAGTGTCTGGGTTTGGTGCCAGCAGATGGGATGGATCCCTAGGTGAGGCAGTCTCTGGATGGCCTTTCCTTCAGTTTCAGCTCCACTCTTTGTCCATGCATTTCATTTTGACAGGAGGAATTCTGGATTAATATTTTTGAGGTGGGTGGGTGGCCCTATCCCTGAACTGGAGCCTTTGCCTATCCACTGGATAGAGTCTCTACAGGTTGTAGCTCCCCTTTGTTGGGTATTCCAGCTAATGTCCCTTCTGTTGGATCCTGGGAAATTCTTGGGTCTCTGGCATCTGGAACTTTCTAGTGACTACCACCAGTTCCTCCTCCCCCACTGCTACACACCTACTTTCACATTACTGACCTTCTGTTCTTCTCCCCCATATCTTAACTGCCCCCCTTTCCCTCCCCCTACTCTCTCCCTCCCTCTACTTCCAAGAGATTATTGTTCCCCCTACTGAATGGGACTGTAACATACATATTTTGTGTGATCTTCTTTCTCCTTCCGTTTCCTATGGTCTGTGAGTTGTATCATGGGTATTCCGATCTTCTTTTTGGCTAATATCCAATTATCAGTGAGTACATATCCTGTGTGTTCTTTTGTGACTAGATTACCGCACTCTTCTAAGACTTGTAGTTGTCCATTCTATTTTCCTTGTAGTTTTACTACTGATTCATAAGATAATGTAAAATTGATAGAATAGAAAAAAATAAAATTTACAATACAGAAAGATTGCATTGAGATAGTAATCCCCAGTTTCCTTGTGTGGAATTTGTAAAACTCTGTTAAGAGCTGGAACTAATATCGGGGCACCTGCTCAAAAACATGGATTTATTCTGATCTCTCAGAGACATTGTTTTGGGGAAACAGACAACTGGCATTGTCCTGGTATTCCCTCCTTAGGGTAGAAGAATCAGAATGTTTATGCAGATCCTTATGGTTATGAGCATAGTGGCTCACTGCTACAATTCCATGTACATGAAACAATAGCTCAAGAATTATAACTGAGGGACTCAACAGTTTAAAGCACATACTTTTCTTTCAGGTAACAAAAGTACATATCTCCATACACAAATAACCATGCTCTTTAGCTCTAGGGCATTTGATGCCTCTTCTGGTCATGGAAGACATCCACAGGGATATGAGAAGCAACAAATAAAATAAATGATCCCAGGTTATACCTACATACAATAGGTGAAAACTTCTTCAGTTATGTACTTAAACAACTAATATTTTCCAGAAATTACTTTTCTTATTATATTGATATTACTAATGCAAGATGAAGATATGAAAGCAGACATGAAGAACAGCTTCCTCTCCCTCTTCCGTCTTACATTGATAGACATGAGCCTCTCTTCAGGTGATGTTGATGAGACTAGAAGCCTGGAACATTGCCTGATAATGACTCTAGTTTTGTGATCAAATAGTTCCCATTTTGACAGGCAAGGCTAATTTTCTTCACCCATCCTGTCTATTGGCTCTGAATTTCATTACTATCTGCATTGTCAGATGATTATTCTAACATAAATGAATGGCTTTAGATGCTATTGTCTTGGAGGCACCTAATAAAAGATCCACTAAGGATATTTTCAAATAATGACAGTATACTTTCTCATAAAAATGTATCATTTCAAAGGCCACCTGAAACTCATCTTTGGCAAAAACAAATGACCCTACCATGAACAGCAGCTGCATCTAATTTCCAATCTATCACACCTCAAGGTTCTAAACTATAAATAGTATTTGAAGAACATAGACTAATAATTTAAACCAATTTACCACCCAATATTGGAAACAAAATGACAAGACATAACTAGTTATTACAAAGATGATATTGCATGATTATAGTCAATTTAATATGCAACAAAATATTCTAGAACGTTGACTTTGGAAATAAGAATATAGTGATGAATAAGACTATTAGAAATCATATATATATATATATATATATATATATGTATATAAAATACAGTGTCTAATTTTGGTTTAAACTATTCTATAGTCATTCTGAAATAAAGTAAAGTAAATTCTTTTTGGTCCCCTAAGAAGAAACTTCCTCAGATAAGACCAGGTGTGAGTTTTGAAACCCAGAAGTTTCCACATTGAAATCTGAAGCCACCCTAAATCCACAAGCACTGACACCAAACCAATACCTACATACAGGGTTCTGATACCCTATTAATAATCAGAAAATTACTGTCTAACCACCTCAACACAAACCCATCTGGGGTGCGGATGTGAGAACTCCACTAGGTGGGCAATAAGGAATGAAAACTAGCACAAGATTTTCAACGATAGTATTCCACAAGTGAGAACCAGCACCATGTATAAAAGAAAGGTCCCCCACTCAAGCCAGAGCCACACTAAAAATCTCTATCTGTTGTGGCAGTAAGTGTAGACCTATGCATGAGGAAGACAGGTTTGAGTTATGGCTTAAAATCTCTAGTTAATCCCAGATTCTCTGTCCACTGAAACTGGTAATTCCCCACATATATGAGTCTGGGTATTACTTAGATGAGTGCCAACTAAGATGGTCAAGGGATTGTGTGTACCACCTATCCCTCAAACTCAGGTTCATAGAGAGCTAGTACTCACACACACAAAGTTTTATATTAGCTTAGCATAAAGCAAGCATGAATTCAGTAGGCTAGAATCCTGTCTGGTTGACATCTCAGTCAAGGTAGACCTCAGTGTATACCTTGTGACTGTGAAATTTAGGTGAGATCACTGTGATTGTCATTCCTGCCTGTACTGGAGGTTAACTTCATTAACATTACCCTATCCTCAGGCTGCACAGTAAAGACAAGACCTTATTCAGCAAGAACATACAGATAATAAAACACAATTTTGATGAGCTTATGAAATGTGATGCTGGGCAGATTTTGATATAGAGAGCTTCAGTAAAAAAAAATAAAGACAGTGTAATTCCATCCTATTGTATATCTATTCCAACAAGCATCTCTAGATGTTGGTGAAGCTATAAGACCACCCACATGGTAAGTAACTTATAATAACATGGACTTTGGTCCCTCTTCAGTGTATCTAGATGTCTAGCCTCCTAGAAAGTGCCACAGATATGTATTATTGGTAAGAATAGGCATGGGATAGGAGGCCATTTTTAGCCCTCCGTGATGGCTGTGCCCAGATACAAGCAGAATCCTATAATGCCTAAAGTCAAATCAGTGATGGTGAATTAGGAGTCTTGGTTTACCCTAGCCCCAAACCCACTCTGGTACAGATGATCTAGTTACCCTACATACTCTACTAGTTCACTTTAAATAGTACAACTGAAGGTTTGAAAGAAATTTGGTCATGACTTCCTCACTAGCTCTTCAAAACTAAGTACACAAAAACAGAATGCTTTTGGTAGCTCTATGCATGGACACTTCCCAGTGCTGATGTAGTAGAAATGAGTACAGGTCAGATAAAAGAAGTACATGCATGAGGGAAGACCAGAGTCCCATTCCATAACACCATAAAAAAGCAAAATGTAAGAGGAAAGACCTGAGGTTGACCTCTGACCTCTGGCCACACACATTCACATATACAACCACACACACACACACACACACACACACAGAGAAAGAGAGAGAGAGAGAGAGAGAGAGACAGAGACAGAGAGAGACAGAGAGACAGAGAGAGACAGAGAGACAGAGAGAGACAGAGACAGAGAGACAGAGAGACAGAGAGAAAGTTTCTGAGGGTTGGAAGAAAAAGGAAACATGTTAAGGAGTCTGACTGTTCTGATTTTCCACAAAACTCCTACAGTCAAGGAGGGAGTGGCATGAGGTATTCACAACAGTAATGGAAAACAAACCAATTAAGAATACTGTATCCTGCCAAGCTACTGTTTAGAAACCAGCATTCCTTAGCATTCCAAGATAATTAATGGGTGAGAACACAGATCCACTGGAACTACTGACAGGTGGTACTAGAGAGTTAGAGAGTTCTGCAAAGTGAACGAGACAGGAATGAGTAACATGAAAACATGGTAGGTATAAATTTTGCTGTTATGAATGACAATGCACAGGCAACCACAATTCTCTAATGCTGTCAGAAATGAATCTAACTACAGGCACCTGCCAGAAGCATCTCTAGAATACATATCTTACCAAAACGAAGGATGGAATGTTTATGAAAATAGAATACAAAAGATAGCAGGAAAGGCTATAATTACGGAGTAAGTTAATCTTTAATTCAGAAGTATTAGAAAGAAATAAGGGTCTCTCGGTAATGATAGGGATAGCATTTCGGAATGAAAATGTAGTAATTATAACACATGTAACCAAATCCTGGACCATTTAAATATTCAAAGCATATACTAGTAAGCTAAATAGTATAGATAAATGCTCATACAATAGTTTTAGGAAATGTGAAAAGCCCATTTTCAACAATGAAGAGATCATACAGACAGAAAATAACAAAAGCCAGTAAAGTGAAGTTTCTTTCCAGGACTGCCAGACAGCTATAGAACATGTCACAGATTGTCAGAGGAACACCATGTGGAACATTCTCTAGGAAAGATAGTGTGAAAAGCCATAGAATGCAGCGTAAGAAGACTGAAAAATATTGAAATCATAATGAGTATCATTTCTGCCCACAATGCCCCAAAATAGAAATCAACAAGTGAAATAAAGCTAGCTTTCTGAACTGTAAACTATTGTTAACTATAATTATCTTGCTATACAATAGCACCCAGAAATATATAGATGTATTCATAGATTATATATGATGTACGTGTATGTATATAATATGTATGTGAATGATGTGTGTATAATTATGTTTATGCATAAATATTAACTATAGCTTAATCCCCATTGATCAATCAATGCTTCCTTGGTCCTGGTCCCTCCCTACTATCCTCAGACGCTGCTAACAATCATTTTATTTTCAATTTCTGTGACATTAAATTTTATGGATTCCACATTGAAACTCCTTGTCTTTCTGTGTGTGGCTTATTTCACTTTCTATGTTGGTCTCTGCTTACTTCTAATGATGTGAAAAATTACAGAGGGTCATTCAATTTTATAGCTGAACAGTACTGGATTTTGTTCTCTTTTCTTTACCAGTCCTTAACTGAGTGTCACCTTGGTTGCTTCCGGTCATTCCTGTCATTATTGAGGCTACAGTGAACTGAAAAGAACCAAAGACCTCATTTCCCTTGAATGTAGTGGGATGGCTATGCGTCCATAAATAGCAATATCCAATAAACCATCCTTCACCATAAATAATACTGTTTTATTATAAAAATGATAATTGTTTGGGGAGAAAGACATGTAAGAATACATGCACATATATCCAAACACCATATGGTACTCCATTTAAACATACAATTATGTATACTATGTATATTATGTATATTTACTTATTTATATTTCAGTTTTAAAATATATTGACTGTAAATATCAAGATGAGGAAAAACCTCATGAAGGAAAGACTCATGGACTAACATCCAAAGAAGGGCAAGTGTTTCTCGTCATAGAAATTGACAACTGGAGAAATGGCCAAACAGCAAAGTCAAAAACAATGGCAGAAGCATGGAAAGACATGGAGCAGGATGTTGATGTGACTGTGAGGAGTAGGTAGCAAAGGGAGTGCACAAAGACAAGCCTGGACTATATCAAAACCAGGAGTTTGATCTGGAGGGTGGTTATTTATTTCAACAAAAGCCATTGGCAATCAGTACTGTGTTGTATATGCTATGGTTGATCTTCTGCCACACAAGGCAAGTTTTGTTGTAATCTCTCATGTGTGAAGGGAGAAAGGTGGAGCGAGCTCAATTAAACAGATGTGTTTGTACAACTGATAAATTTGACAACTGGGATTCCAGGCCAAGTACTCTAGGATTCATGCCTGCACATTTTAGTGTGCTTGTTTCCGGTGCCCAGTGACTCTCTTTGTCTGATTTACCATTTGTTATTATGGCACTGTTCACTTTTTTGTCTCAATCACCTTTGTTCTTTAAATATCAGATTTATGCTCAAATTTTAGTTTTTTAAGAAGTAAAGAAAACACATGAAATTTTATGAGGAAAGGAAATTATGTGTTGATAAGATATACGTATATATATATGTGTGTGTGTGTGTGTGTGTGTGTGTGTGTGTGTACATATGTGTACATGTATGTATATGTACACACATATGATACATATATATATATATGTATATTGTAGTTAGAAAGAAAACACATTGTAGTTAGAAAGAAAACACATAGTGTGGGAATAAGTCAAATACCTGCAGAGACCAGTATGATTTGATTAGTGGCCACGTTGTAGGATAAAATACAGAAAATTAGGTAAATAGCCGATAGGTACCCATCAAACTGTTTAATTAGTGAGAGATGAAAATGATTAAAAATTAAAATTACTTAAGCAAGTTCTGAGGCAAATTCTCATTTCTATTTCTATCTTAATGAGTCTTTAATTAGCTAAAATTACATTAGGGGCGTTTCATGCCTTCTATGTCTTTGCCAATATGTGAAACACCCTTTTATTCACAAACTCTGGGTGTAAGTGGATAATGAAACTTTCTCCCCAAGAGAAAAGGAAATTATACTGAATTTAGTATTATTGAATATCAACTTGTGTATATTTTGGCTAAAGAAAATTAAAGTCAACAACAAGCAAGGGGAAAATTGATTAGAAATATTTTACACTCTGTTTTCTATAATTCCTCAGCAAAATACTATGAAGGGAAAAGTATGAGAAATTATATGTTCATTGTGTCTTTGTATATTAAAACAGAGGAATTGTGGTTCATATTAAAAATTTCACTTGCAAAATTTTAAATAATCTGTAGCACAGATGTGTAGACCAAAATCAGGATTTGTTTTTACATTTCAGAATCCGTACAGATGCTGTACATCCACGATTAAGATACACCAATATGAGATAGTTTCAGCTTGCTGAAGATCTGGGCATAGTTCCTAAAGGAAGACACAGTAGAACAGATCATATTTTAAAAAACACAACACATGGAAAAAAATAAAATGATATAAAATGAATATAGGTCTTTTGATTCTTTATGATGAGTTTCTATATGAAATGCACTAGAATCTAGTCATCTATAGTATGAAATTTTCCCTGATCGTAGTTTCACACAAATGTCAGAATCCAAGTGTCATGAAAATTTTTGTCCAGTCACAGCCTCACTTCATAGATACCACCTAGTTAATTCTCAAATTTTACAAATATTAATACTATGATAATTCTTTTGGAATGAAGCATTTGTATAACAAATTTTATGCTTAGAAATGATTCAGTTGTGCTTATAAAAATACTGTAGACTACACATCTAAAGAAAAAAGAAAATATTTTAATTGTAAGAAATCATTCTCTGGCAAGTGTATCCTTTTATAAATCGATGCATATTTAAAGCTGCTGAAAGGATGCAGCCAAGCAGTAAGAAGAAAATGTTTTCATGACTTCTTTCAATAAAGAAAGAAATAGCAGGCTACCTGAGCTAGCAATCAAACACATGATGTCAGCCTAAGCTGCATTAGAACAGCTGCTGCTGTTGGCTGGATATTGTTCAAGAATGAGATGAAAACAGTCAGGTGTGTGACAGTTGGAAAGCCCAGGCTTTACTAGACCTTTCCCTTGTATTATCCCATTCAGTGTGGACCTTTGGCTTCTGTGTTATCTTTCTTGTTACAGAGATGAGCAAACTGTGCTCCTTACAATGTCTGATCTTGAATTTAGTTACCTTCCATGTCACTGGCACAGAATACCTGCCAAATACAACTCAATGAAAGATGGTTTTATTTTGGCCCACAGTTCTAGGTCACAGTCCATCATGGTGGAGAAGGCTTAGTGTTAGGGGCTTGGGCAGCTGGTAACATTGCATCCTCAAGCAGAATAACTGTTGCTCCCTCACAGCTAGATTTCTCCTTTTATCTAGTCCAAGACTCAAACCCAGGAACAGCTCAGCCCAATATTAGAATAGGCTTTCCCGCTTCCATTAACCCAGTCATAATAGTTTTTTACAGGCATCCCCAGAGGCTAACGCACTCTAGATATTTCTTCATAGTGTGGCCAGAAGCTTCTCCTAGTTGTTTACAACTTCTGTCATGTTAATTGTCAATATTACTCATCATACCTTACCTTAAACATAGGTAAAATGCTAGAAAGGCAAACTTTAGACTGAAGTCTGAGGATACAGTAGAGTTCTATGCTGTGATATTTCTCAATCATTGTTACATGTTGACTGCTTGACAAGTTGAGGATCACTCTTCAGGCATTTTGCTGAACTTCTCCTTGTGGAGATGTGTCAAGTATCTGTCTCATATACGCAGGGAGGTGACCGGAGAGGGGTAATGACCACAGTGAGAGGAAATAAAGTTCTCATTAGTCAGAGCACAAATCAATCCCTGTTAGCAGAAACTGAATGTTATCATCTCTCCAGAGTATCTCTTTAGAGATTTCCCTCTTATTTTCCTCCTTGTCAACTGTGTTCTTAGGAGACTTTTTTTTCATTAATTGATTTATTAATTCAATTTACATTCTGTTAACACTCACCTTCCTCATCCCTGTCCAGCCATACTCTCACAAACCCCTTGTCCCATGATCCTTCCCTCTGAGGAGAAGGGGAAGGACCCACCCTCACACCATAATGCCCTGGGATATCAAGTTGCAGCAGGAGTAAGCTCATCCTCTTCCGCTAAGGCTTGACTAGGTAGTCCAACTAGGGGAAGGGAGTCCAATGGCAGGCAACAGATTCAGAGACAGCCCCTGCTCCAAGTGTTAGGAGAACCACAGGAAAACTAAGTGCATATCACATACAAATGTGTAGGGGGCCTAGGTCCAGCCACTGCATGCTTTTTGGTTGGTGGTTTAGTCTTTGTGAGCCCTTATGGCCCCAGGTTAGTTGACTCTATAAGTCTTCTTGTGGTGTTCTTGACCCCTCTGACTACCTCAATCCTATCCCCAACTCTTCCACAAGACTCCCTTTGCTCCGTCTGATGTGTGACTGTGGGTCTCTGCATCTATTTCCATGAAGCCTCTCAGGAGTGTTATGCTAGGCTACTGTCCTCTTTATGATCAGATCTCCTGTCTGAAGGAACAGTCACTTGCTTCCAAACAACCACATATGTATAGAAATTATCTGGAATTGATTTGCACAGTATTTTTCCTGTCTTCTATATTTATTGTCTATCATCTGTATGTTTATTCTTTTATTTATATCACATAGAAATTTATTTCTGTAATAATTCATTAGTATCTTGTTACTTACATTTTTCTAGCTGTTACCAGGTCATTTCAAGGTTTTAGTCTGCATTCTACTATTTTATTTGTATTTGTATTTATTTATTATTTTTGAGATTAGTCTTATATAACGCAGAGGGTTCCAAACTCAAGATGTAGCTGAGGATGACCTTGAGCTCCTGATCCCCCTGCTGCTTTGACAATGCTAGGATTGTGTGTTCAACCCCATATTTATAGTAACATATCCTCATCTTTATTTTTACTTGCTTTTTGGGTGCTTATTTCTTGTGGTATTAACACAAAGTTCAAGAATTACATATTTTTTTTTCCTATTGCCAGAATTAACCATTTCTACAGAGATACTGGATACAGTTATCAGAAAATTAGAAACTTGTATATAAATCCTGAACTTGCTTGTCCCTACAGGGGAATTATTATTATTAGGGTCATCTTGCTGTCAGAAAAAAAAATTACATAGCCAACTTCCCCGTGTTTTTATCAAGCTGGCAATATAAGCTCTCCAGTTCCAATGCATTAACATGTTGAAAGCCTTCACTCATCCTCTGCTTCCTTGTAACTTCCCATTCCAACAAGGGATATGTGGCTTGCACCATAATCTGTCTTTGGACTTTTGCTTTTTTCCAGTATACACATATAGTGACTTCATAACTCTAATTTCACATTCCATAGGGAATATGGGGAATATTTTATTAACCAGAAAACAGTAGGATTTTTTTTTGCTTTTGACTTATAGTTTTATAGACTGCATATTCACAAAGCAAATGAGCAATTCTTCAATACTATCATATCATGCATTACAATCTAAGTTTACTTGTATACATTATGATGTATTTTACATTGGTAGCGACATCGTATTTTAATGAATGTCCACTGTGTTCCCTCCATCATAGTAGTAACTAGAGCTCCACCTTACAGACTCCTCTGGGTTTCACATTGTAGATCCATCCCTCAATATCATATAACATCCCACTCACCATCACTCAACCAGAACCATGGGAGATAGCTCTTCACATTGGCTTTAACTTCAAGCAATGCTCCCTGACATTGCTTAATAATTCATTACTTCCTCTCATAGATCATATTTCACATCATTTTTAACAGTAGTTTCTTTGAAGATCATCATGGATGCTTTCACTTGAGGACAGTTGAAGTTAATTTTGTTAGTACCAGCTTTGCCAAGAAGGTGAAGACAGTATATGTTAACTTCCTTTCCCTGTCAAACAAACAAACAATAAAGAAAAGTTTTGTCCTTCCCTGCTGTTCTACTGATTTTCTTCTTCAAATTCTCCAGAAACTTAAATTTTTCATCACTTAAAACTGCAATAGAATAGATGATTTCTTAGAGAAACAAATCAGTATTTAATTTATACATCATCCTAACATTATATACATGTTAAAAAAAGAAATGGTTCTGGGGTGAACTTAAAACCTGGTGTGGTGGGGCATGCCTTGCTTATATGCATAGCTTGTTTTCATACCCTGCATCATACATCATAACCAGCATAACAATATCAGCATGAGAGCATGTTACATGTATACCTTTATATACACATCATGAAGATATTTTATCATGGAGATATTTCCTATGTACAAATATGTGAAGTAAAGCATGAACGGCCATAGGAGGATCCATGGATTAATGTTCTGAATTGTTCTAAATGTATTGGATTTCAAGACAATTTAAGATATTCTAATTTATAAGTCCCAAGATTTTTGTTTAGAGGAAAAAATAGTCCCTGCTTTCTGGAGAGATGTCTCAGAGGTTAAGGAGGCTCTCACTGTTTCTCTAGATGGCCCAAGTGTTATTTCCAGCAGCCAAAGCTGGTAGCTCAAAGCCCCCTGTCACTAGAGCTGCAGGAGATCTGACACCTTCTTTTGGTCATGGAGAACAGGGCACTCACTGCACATACCCATACACAGATATATACAAATAATTACAAATACACTAATCTTCACATGAAAAGTAGTTGTTCAAAAAAGATCAATATTTTTTAACTTGATTTCTTCAAAATTACTGAATGTAAAGGGTTTCAATGGGATATGAAACCCTTTACATTCAGTAATGTAATAGACACCTTGATATATATTGTACATTGTATTATAACATGAAAATGTATTTGATCTCCATGTGGCACATCATCTAAAGATGAAATGCAGTTGTAGGCTAGATTTATAATATCTATGTATACATGTGAGATAGATAGATAGATGATAGATAGATGATAGATAGATAGATACATAGATAGATACATAGATACGTAGATACATAGATAGATACATAAATAGATAGATACATAGATACTTAGATATGCATGTATGTGTGCATGTGTTTAATTAAATGAGCATGGAGAACTTATAAAAATATGGCTTTTTTGTTTTTTGTTTTTTCAAAACTTGACTTTATTTACTTTACTATATATATTCTGCTGCTGTCTGTCAACTCTTTACCACAGGCACAAAATATCCATTACTTAACAAATATGTACTTAGTAAATGGTTGTTGTATAAAAATTGTTGGCAAATAGTATTTTGCATAAGTCAGTTATAAAGTAGAATTGGCTTTGGCATTTTTAAAGTTGAATTGACATTCAGTAGGCTTCTCAAATTATCTATATACACATTGCTTTCAAATTAGATGTGTAAGCATGTTGAAAACATTATTTTGTCTCAAGTTGAGATCTGTACTTCTTCGAATTTAACCTTCTAAAAACTAGAAGTTTCTATTTTTTCTACTGTTTGTATAGGCTGTGATATGAAATTTGATGCAGAGCTAGTTCCCTTTAGAGCACACAGAAAGATATACTGCATAGTTATATGTAAAAGAATTGGTTGACTGAATGCAGGAAACACAGCTCATTTAAATTTTTTGAGCATGACCATGTATTATCTGAGCCATTTTAAATCATGTATTCTGATAACAATGTTAATGATCAATCTCTAGTTAGCTTTCCTGTTGATAAATATCTTTGTGGATCTTAATAGCAAGTCTCTTTGTGATTTTCTTTAAATGAATTTTAATTGTAGTAGCAGTGAAATACTGTTTTATCAGTAGAATGATTATTTACTCATTTTTTGTTGAAATGATTTCATTTATATTCCTAGTTATCTGTGAATTCAGAAGAAATGTAGGTATCTCCAGAGACATTTAGGTGCTTTTGTGGGCAGTCATGTATAAAAGCTGAGCATCTTTATTCTTGCTGGACTTTATGCAGAGACAAAAGTACATCATGAGTTAATAGGCATTAGTGGATGACTTATATGGAGAGGCTAGCATGTGATGAATGGCGTCTAATGAATGGTGCAAAATTGAGAACAGTGATAGAGTAATATTCTGATAAGATGGAAGGAAGCAAGCCTGTTATGGGGCTTCATATAGTGGCAAAATGACCTAAACAACGATTCAGGGATAGAAGTTGATTTATAGGAATAGTGTAGCTACTTAGCAGAATAAAAAGATGTAATATAGGAAGACCTAATAATAAACCATCATGGAGAAGCACACTCAACTATTGCCTCTTGAAGTTACTATTTCCCAGGATTTATGCTTTGTGGTTTTGTCTGCCAGATTATGTTGCTCTCACAATAAACTTTTATGGGAATTTTCGTGACAGGCGCTCTTGTTCTCTCATTGAGCATTTGCTACCTAGGAAGTATAAAGTCTTGTGCCAGGGATGTGATGATTAATAATGTTACATCCTCGTTCAGGGCATAGTAGGAAAAACATTTGTAGGCAGATAATTACAAACATGGTGGCAGATGTCTTCGCAGAAGTGTGCAGTCTGATTCATTACAGAAGGAAGAAAATTCAGTCTTGGTTGTATTTCAATGTTTTAAAGGTAGAGATTGAAGGAATAAAGATTCGTGTTCAACACAGAACATGCAGCCCTGTTACATTTCTCTCAATGGATAAAGTCAAGAGTGCTTCCATTAATTTCAAAACTGTACAGGTTAAAGCAACAGCCCCAAGAGTTAAGTCAAAGGAGAAAAATGGATGAAAGTTTTCATGAAACTCCAGTCGCCTAGCTGGATTCTTCAGAAAGAATCCCGGTCAAAGGCAGTGGTTTTTTTCTATGCAAGCATTTTTCTTGATAATGGAAGGAGATTTCCAGAATAAGGGCTTGAGAAAAAGAGACAAAGCCAAAGCTAGAATGAGATGAAATAGCTGTGAGCTTTCCCAGAAAGCATCACCCAAATCCTGCTTGATTTTCCCTGAGCCCCAATCAGCAAATTTCCCATTACAAGGAACTTTAAGATGTCTGCTGATTTGCAAAATACTGCATGAGTGATGCATGCTTTCCTTGCATAATTGTTTTGTGCGTGCATATGGCACACACTATTTTGAAAATGTACCCCTCTGTGTTCATTAAGCTACTGCTCACTCTGTTCTCTGATAATCATTTATAGTTCCTCATTACAGTCTATTATTAGCAAAGTAATGAATCAGCAGTTTTAGGCCTTTTCCTTTAACTATCTAGTCTTAGACATCTCAGAACTATAGAAGAGGATAATAGAAAGCAAACAGATTGCCCAGCTAGGTCTAGATTCTGAGCTAAATCTTTACTAAGATTCTCTTTCCTTTTATCAATAAAAAAAGTGTGCCCTTGATAAATGTTTCAATTATACTCTCAAAACAATAAGCTTAGTTTTTAAAATAATAAATGCTAAATTTACAATAAGTCAGAAGTGGATGACATAAATCTATCTGCACATTTTTTATAGTTTGATGTAGATAGGTATTTTCCTCTAAGACTTGAGATATCCACAGTCTATAAATGTAGCTTTGAGTTGGGAAAGGCAAAGAAGAAATAAAATGTAGAATAAGGAGTGAGAAGACCTGCAGTGTTTCAATGAAGTTCTGTGTTTGTCACTTGTGAATGAGCCAAGATCTCAGGAGCCCTCTTCATTTGAAGCCTTCTATTTCAAGTTGCAATTACTCCTCTAGCCTAGAGTTGAAGGAATAAGAACATTGGTTTGGCTTGAGAGGTCCTGGGTCATTAGATAAAAATGTTAAGTCGAAAACTTAAGAATTATTAAATCAAGCAAATCAATCCCTTTGGAAACCCATGGAATATGAGTTTCATGCCCCACATATGGCTCAAAAGTAAAATAGTTTTAGACCTCACTAACACTACAGGAATGAAGAAGACACTAGGTTCCTAATTGGGTGGTGGAAATGGACATGTGTCATCCACCTGCACACTCTTAACTATGACCTCTGGGCCAGGGTGAATGCATTACTGTGAATTATTTTACTACATGAGGAAGCATGGCTCAGAAAAAAAAACCAAAATACTTCAGAAATGAAGCTTTTAAGTATCATTATTTGAAATTATCTCAAATTGTACTCATTAAAATGTCTTGGATATATAACATTTTAGGGGATTTGTATAAAGAGAAGATATTTGGATCTTCTTGGGAAAAAGAGATCAGATCACTTAGGTTTTGTAGATATTTTAATATAAATTTAAAAAGAGGTTGAAGTAAACCAAAATGTGTACATATGTTTGGCCTTATAGTGCTGTTTAGTATTTATTAAATATGTATCTAGCAGCTCCTATAAAAATATGAAGTTCTCAGTTTCAGGATACTCAAATATTATCGTTTCTAAGACTTTAATAGTTAATTAGGTTGGGGAGATACCTCAGTCACATAAGTATAAAGACTTGAATTTGATCAGACCCACTTAAAAAGCTAGATCTCATGGGAGCATGTGTTTACAATCTCACCAATAGGGCAACAGAGTCAGGAGGGTCTTGGGACAGCCACCTTAATCTCAATATATAAGTGAGCTTCATGTCATAGTGAAAGATCTGCCTCTAAACTTGAGTTGTTTGGTTGTTAAGGAATGGTGCCTGAGACTGACATCTTGCCTTCACATGCATGTTCTCTCATGTGCACACCATCTCAGAGAAAGCTGACTTTCAAAGAGTGACCAATATTTAGCGGTGCTTAGCTGTTGTGAGCATCTCAACACGTATCTCTATATCCATTGACCTCACCACTATCATAATCCTCATGGGTGTCAACACCTCATGGTGGGATGCAAGACAGTGTTCTTCACATCTAAAGCATCCAGTCTTGATAAGGACCCAGAGAATGAGTGTCTATTTGCTTAAATCTTTCACAGGCATAACGTTAGCCATAATGACACTTTTACAGATTCCCAGGTTCTTCTTCCACAGTTCCTGTGACCTTAGCCCTAGTTCTTACATGCACTGCTGCCCTGCATTCTTACATAAGTTTTCACCATAGAGAATAATCAATATTGGATGTTTTAACCAATAGATTAGGCTCTACGTTGGTTTGTCTTTTTCTACATATAAATCATGTTTAAATTAGAATTACTAATATGTATTCACAATGGTGAATAAACAATATAACAGTTTTATTATTCAAAGAAGTCTATTGGCAGATCTCAACAACATACTTGATCCTGTGACTTGTGTGCATGAAAGAGAGAGAGAAAGAGAGAGAGAGAGAGAGAGAGAGAGAGAGAGAGAGTGTGTGTGCATGGGTATGCATGTGTCACAGTGGTAGATCAATTCTGATACTCATGATCTAATTTATCTACTTGTAACTTATTGAGTTTTTATTTCACTGTTCTTTACATTGAAAGCTCAGAATAAGAATTACATATTCTTCTCCTGATCTTCTGCAGGTAAATTGAACTGTATCTGACTGCCATGAAGCAGATACTCAAATAGTCTAGTGTTCACAGTGAGACACAACTGAGAACTAAAGAAAGAAACCCATGCTTGATAGTAATAAAACAACCCAAAAGCAAGTGGCATGAACAGGCAGACATTTTGCTGTATGAAAAGTTGGTTTGAAGGCATTGCACTGGAACAAAATATTAGTGGTCCTGAAATCCAGTTTTTCTTCATAAATATTAATTATGCTAACAAGACTATGTAATCCATGCCTTTCTTATAAAAACATTTTTATTTTGGTAAAAATAATACAACAAAAGATTTCTCTGTGTGAAAAAAAGCCTTGTATTTATAATCTCAATCATTCTGCCAAAATCATTGCTGTCTGTTTAGAATAAATTGATTTTTTGTTTATGCATAAATTAAATGTCAACACATCTCTCACAAATCTACTTATGGCAAAACCAGACTCTAGGGCTAGGAGACAAATTTAATACAAATGACTGAGTCTTTCGTTTACTCAACAAACAGATATAGTAGAAAAGCTTTAGTGATTCTGACTATACCAATGTTAATTAGCTTATGTTTGAGAAGAAAGCCTCCTCCCCACTAAACACAGTCAACAAGGAAGCTGCTATGTATTATCTTTCTGTCTAGCTATGAGTTATAATTTATTAGCCTAAGTGAATGAAAACCGGGAGAATGAGAAAGCATTTGTTTTGCATTATTGGTACCCCAATGTGATTCTGAGTACTGGATACTCTGATTCTGCATATTAGAAAGAACTTGACTGTATGAAATCACACAATCACTTATGTTGACTATATAGCCACCAATTACCAGAAATAACTCTATAAACAGCACAACTCAAAGAGAGCAGAAACAGTTGCTGAGCAGTCCTAGAAACAGAACAAGAAACAAGTGAGTACTCAAGGTTATGGAGTTGATAAAGTCAATGTGTACAGAGCAAAATAGGATGAGCAGAGGAGCCATGGGGGAGGCATGTCTAAGAGGCTTCCTCTACTAAGGTGTCACTTGAGCTGAGGTGTCTGAGGGATGTGTTAAAATCATAAAAATTTGAGTCCCAAGCCCTGAGCATACAATACTGTCTCTTTCCTTGATGTCTGAGAAGGAACTCTTCATGTCTAGAGTAAGTGACAGACGGGAGGACATGAAACAAAGAAATGGTAAGAACATTTGATTAGGAGGAAGGCAAGCAGCTATGTGACTGTCAATACCTTTGATTCCATGTTAGAAGTGTTCTCAATTAAGAAAACTCAGATGAAACAAACCAATGCTGTAACTCTCAAAATACTTGTTCATCTAAGTTAGGATAGCAAACCATAGGTAAAGTTTAGCTTTGATAACTGTGAGCAACAGAATGTAGAGTGCTGAAATATAGCCATCTGGGCAGCTCCATAACTGAAAACTACACTGTTTTGTAACAATCAGGAATGGTAAGAGAACAGGCAAGGTGCATGCTGGAGGAAGAAACGGATATACCTAAGCATTTGAAGGATTTTCTTATAAAATACATTTATTTCTGCTCTCAATGTGGTCATTATTTTTCTTCCAAAATTTTAAGATCATTTAAAGACAATATCAAGAGAGCTTGAGCCCTACAATGGTGTAGTGATTGATTGGTTTTCTTCCCTGGTGTATGTCATCCAACATCCAAATATTTATGGAATCTTAGAGACAGCCACAGTGGGGACAGTAAGATTATGGAGATTTACAAAACACAAATTAGAATTTTGTATATTCAGTTTTTCATTTGTGACAGCCTAATGGACAACACACTTGAAGCTGCAGGTGCTATTGCTTATAGTTTACATACACGTTCCTGAAAATAGTATTTTCTTGGTTTTGTTTTGTTGTTGTTATTAGCTTGTTCTTTGAAATACTTTGAATCTTCAACAAGCACATCTGGTTCATGGTTTTGGATAACGTGATAATAACTAGATATTATTGGATGTAATAGATATCAATATTCTCATTTTGATATGTTGGAAAACTCAGTTGGGTGCAATGGAATGTTTTATTTTTGCTGGAGTTCAAATCCGCGGTTCTATCTGCATTTGCTGTACAAGCATTCTACCAATGAACTCCATTTCTCTCCTTGGTAGTTTTTGAGATAGTTTCTCCTACTTGTGGCCCAAGCTGACCTTCAACTTATGAACCTCCCTGCGTCTACTACCTGAGTGATGAGATCATAGGCAGGTGCCAGTAAAATCAGCTGAGAAGCTTGATAATAGGAAACTTCTAAGTTTCAACTGACATCATGTAAACTTCCACATTACACTGACTCGATCAATTTTTCTTTAGGTTTATGAAAATACAGCCCTGTTTATAGAAGTAATTTAAAGATTAAACCATACAAGGTTTCTAAGTAACTCACATTCTGCCTCTGTATTCTTGCTGTTTGCAATGCCACTTGAAAACTGTAATCCAAGATTACATTTGTTATTTCTGTATGACTTTAGGAAGAATATCAGAGTGAGTTGACAGTGTCCTACTGGAATGGCCATATTGCAAGAAATAAACCTTCTCTGCTTTCTAGATGATAAGATTTTTTTTACACACCAATCTGTGAAGCAAACAATTTTGTTAAAAAAAATCTGTGAGTTAGTTTTATTCTAAAGGAAAAATAAATTGTACAAACCACATATGTCTTGTGCTGTAGAGTGTTTTGTGACTACATCTGAAGGTAAAAAACAAAACAATAAAATCAAGTGGCTATAAAGTCGTTAAAGCCTATACCCAGGAGTTCTGTTAAACCTTTCCAATTTCTGCTATGGAGCAAAATGTCGAAACTGATACTACAAATAGTTATCAGCTCAAGTGGCAATTATCACTTACACATATTTGATTCCATATAGAATATCGCAGTTTTCAGAAAAGACTTTTCTAAATATTCCCCCCTCAACTTTATCCCTTGCTATATAAACCTTACAACATCAATCAGAAAGATTCTTCATGTCTCCAAGCAAAGACGCAGGACAAAGGGCTGAGGACTTCAAGACAATTGCAAGACCTTTCTTGACATTCAGATACATTTTTCCAGTGGCCATATTTTCCCAAGCTGTTTGTTAAGGCCTGAAAAACTATTGTTATGCCCAAGTCACAGGGCCCCCAAAGATCACCAAAGAGCCAATTCCAGTGCAAGCACATAAGGGCCACATTACAAGCTCATGAGCAAGGACTTTCACCTTCATGGTCTAAGCAGGTCAGAAGTGAGAGCCTTGAGACTAGAGTATTTATTGTGGTTACAGCAACCTTGGGGAATTTCCATATGGGTCAGCAAGTTAATATTTTAAAAACTGCATTTCTGGCATAATCTGCAGGAACTGAATATGGGAGCAAAACACCTGAAAAACGGGATAGTTAGGTTATCTATTTTCTGCAAGATGTCTTAGGTTATGTATATGTACCTTGACCCTGCTATTATGACTTTATGGCTGTTGCTTAGGGGGAGGTTGTCAGAGAATATTTGCTCAACTAGACTTTGTGGTTTTCTTCCTGGAATTGGAGTTTAGCTCCTTTGCACAAAATGGAGTTTCTTTTCAAAAATGGAGTTGGTTGGGCTCTACACTGTTGCCTGTCTAGCCAGCCATTATCAATGTTATTAATTAATCTGTTACTAATGTTACAAGGAAACTTTCTCATGTACTGTTACTAGGAAACATTCTGACACCCCAGTTGATTACATATTTTGTCATGTTTTGTGCTTTGGTCTTGGAAACCAATAACAGTCTGCTTTGTATAATTAGTCACAATAAGCTTAGACCAGAACCAACTTCCTGGCCACATTTCCTGTACCTGTGTATGATAAGCTGCCCTACGATGCACCACAACATAAAAGAGACACCTGCACTATTATAAGACACCATTTGGAATAAGACTTCCATTTTCAGTTTGGGACAAGTAAAGTTTTAGGATTCCAAAACCTTCCTGGGAATTGACATCCTCCTTGCTATAGAGACATGTACATGGGTAACTGACATCCTGGTTGTCAAGTTAAGACACAAATGTTAGGCAAGGCATGTGCCCCACCACAGTTGAATACCCCAACAATTGGAAACAAGATAAACAAACAACAGAGGCATGTCCTAAGGAAATCCTCTATCCCTAAATCCTCATTGGTAAAATAATTTGGCACAGATGTTTGTGGATTTCAGGTTTAAAAGCTCTGTAGAATTCTGGCTAGGGTCACAGTTCAGTTTCCAAGTCTGGACTTTGCCCTTGATTGATAAGTTTTGGGGTATGCAGTCAACAAACCAGTCCTGTTTGACTGAGATTGGTACCTGAGTGGTTTGTGCAGTGATTCCTAGACCCCAACAGTGTTTATATCCAGATGTCCTTGTTTCTCACTCCTGAGTTTCTCATGTAGATATTATGTGATTGGACTATTTACCTAAAGCCAAAATTAAATTACGTATTGGGTTAGACTGACTCAGACAGGGCCTTCTGATTACTGGAACTTGGCTCTCTGGCTTTATTTCAGAAATTTAATTGCCAGGAGAATGAAAATGCCCAGGATTCCTCATCCTCAAATATTGCTGAAATGGGCAAAGTCCTGTCAGTAAATCCTACTCAAAATTCCTTTCCCTCTGCCCAGCGATGTCTTCTGAAATGTCTGTTGAATCAGGTCGAGCAAAGGTAAAATGTCTCTATATTCCCGACAAACAAAGCCCCTGACAAAAGTCAAAACCCACAAGCCTGTCAATGAGTCCAAACTGACCTATGAGTATTGTGCAAAAGTTAAAGCTTTATACTTCATCCACAGAGAAATCCTAAAGGCTTTGCCACCCTGCCAGCTGTGACAATTTTCTTAAATGTTTTAATAATCGTTGACCTCAGCTGCAAAATGTGTACATTTGCATGATAAAGAATATTAATCCTCTACACAGCACACTGCCTGGTAGTGTACATGGGCCAAATCAAAAGAAAATAATTCCCATTCTATTTTACTATCTGCCATCTCTCTACAGAGGGCAATCAACTGATGAGGTCCTGGGCTGCAACCCAGGGAGGTGCTTCAAACTGCTGTGACCATGAGCTGCAGGTTGCAGAGGTACAAGCAAATCCTGCAACTCTGTCAGAGAATCTCCTTAATGTTTTAGAATCTGAAGGATATTTATTCGTTGGTTGAAAGGATAATGAAATAAACTGAATCCCTTCAGAAGTTGAAAGGTTTGTTTCACAGCATTTAAAATTGTGTTTTACAAATAGACCTGATTCTGTATGTCTGAATTAAATGATGGTTTCTGCTTTGATCCTCCCACAGCTCCCATGCTGGAATCATGCTGTGCCAAGAAAGGCTAATTGGTTGTTTTAGCTTATTAGGGCCTAGAAGTGTTAAATACAAAGCCCTACAGCAAGGGAATTAGTGAAAATACTAAGCTAGAGCTATATGGACTGTAGCTAATGAACAGTATACATCATGCTCCATTTTAAAACAGTATCTTTTACTTGCAGTAGGATGGATTCAATTGTTGGATCAGGGGAGTCTGCAGGAAGTTGAATAAGTTTCTGGGAAAACATAAATTGGCAACTAGGCAAAATTCTCTGTTCTTGAAATTTTGCATTGTGACAGTTCCTTTGACAATTTAGTAATTGTATACATTCTTCTTATTTAACACACAAGGAAGTTGCTTACATAAATACCTCATAGAGGCCATTGTCTTTATTAATTCAGTCAATATGCAGCACGCACTGCACAAGAAACATACCATCTTTCCTGAATGTGTGACAATGAGGAAGCACGAAGCTTCTCTAGGTCGGGCTGGTGGGGGAGACAGAGAATTAAGATAAAGCAAAGTGAGAGGCACACTCAGGATAAATCTGAGGCTTGGAGAAACAGACATGGGTCCAGTTAGAAGACTATTAGGCTGATTTAGCACAGTCCTCTCTTAATTATAAAGCTTCTGCTAGGAAGCGCCACAGATTGCTTCAGTTTAATTCAAATTCACTTTTTGATGAATCTTGGACACTAATCATCTCTGCTCTCATGATGAGAAGAAAGGCCCAGCAACAGATACTAATTGGAGAAAAACAAGTCAGAAAATGTGAAGAACTGTTTTCCTCAAGCAGGTGTGTCAACTGTCACAGCATAGATAATCATTTGTCTAGCATTAATGTAAGTCCAGTGTTTCTTGCAAATTTTAGCTTTAAGAAAAAAATAAAAGGCAGTTAGTTCAGCATTAATGATTGCTTGCATGCTGGTTTTTTTTTTTTTTTTAAGGAAAAACTCTGCAGTTGGGTCCTTTATTTCTTTTATACACTAGGCCATGAATTCGTATGGAATGGGCTCCAGCAGCTCAGGCTCTTTCCCATTAGACCTCACAAAGTGTGCTTCTCTGGGTGGTGCAGGCTGGCGCTGCAGCTGAACCCAGGTGCCCTTCTCTTTGGCTTCCTTTTTCTTCTGATCGTTCTCCTTCCCCTGCTTCAGGAAGCTGTCTCTGCTCTTCGAGTGTTTAATGTGCTCAACCCGCACATTGATCCTCTTGGCCAGAACCTTGCCCTTAACTTGCTTGTTTACAATGATGCCCACGGCATGCTGGGTGACACTGTTGACTCTTCCGGTTTTGCCGTGGTAACACTTATGGGGCATTCCTTTTTGAACAGTACCCATTCCCTTGATGTCTACAATATCACCCTTCTTATAGATTCGCATGTATGTGGCCAAAGGAACAACTCCATGTTTCCTAAAAGGCCTAGAGAACATAGACCGAGTGCCTCTCCTCTTTCCCTTTGTGTTGGTCATTTTGGCGAGTTAACTGGAAGATGGCTCGCGCCTCCTCCCTCCTCTGTGGCCTGAAAGTGAGAACTATCTGCCCGTCAGAAACGTACTCAGAGTCACATAGAAAGAACTTAGGGAAGGATCAAATTCTATACATTAGTTGATATTTTCTACAAGTAAATGCTCATAGAATCTCTGTTGCACACAAGGTATTATGTGAGCATCTGTAGACACTGAGATGAAGAAAGCATTGCGACTTTCATTGTAGAACTTGTATGCTGTTGAGGTAAATAAATAACAAATCATTTTCAGTAGTGAATAATTTTGAGATCACTCCAATGCTCCAGCCTCTAACTTTACCTCTGGCTTTACAAGAAATGGGAGAGAGAGAGAGAGAGAGAGAGAGAGAGAGAGAGAGAGAGAGAGAG
>NW_021604596.1:7214736-7215207 GCF_004785775.1 Grammomys surdaster
GAGAGAGAGAGAGAGAGAGAGAGAGAGAGAGAGAGAGAGAGAGAGAGCGCGCTTATTCATTCCTGCTGTTGTAATAGGAGCTTAGATTCCCTTCCCTCCTCTTCTTAGATCTTGGGCATTCTCCAGAGGATTTCGTTTTCATTGAAAAGTTTAGTGTTGGGCTGGAGAGATTGCTCAGTAGATAAGATCAGTTGTTAATTATATCAGTTACTTTCCAGTTCCTGTGGTAAAACACCATGTGCAAGGCAACTTTAAGAAGAACGAGTTTCTTTGGTTCCAAACGTATAAGAGCCCATACTAATGTGGTGGGGAGATCTGACAGCCAGCAAAAAGAATAGGTCAGGGACTAGAGTTCACATCTTCAACCACAAGCTCTAAACCCCAACCCCAGGGACATACTGAAAGGTTTTCATGTACAGCTTGTAACAGATCACAGCAGACCAGATGGTTCCACTAGGGGAGGTTTATTGA
>NW_021604596.1:7215217-7246827 GCF_004785775.1 Grammomys surdaster
CTGCAGGGCGGGGTCAAGGGACCATGTGAGTAACAAAAGAGAGAGGAGGGGCCAAGCAGCCCCTTTTATAGTGGGCAGGGCTACCTGCCTGGTGCCAGGTAACTGTGGGGAGGAGCATACCTGGCCGCTTCCAAGTAACTGTGGAGGTGGAGTTTAACAGACTACTAACACATACTACCTCCAGCAAGGCCACACACTTTAGAAACCTCCCCAAACAGAGAGATCAACTAGTGATCAAGTATTTCAGACGTCTGAGACTATGGATGGCATTCCTTACTCAAACCACCACAGTGCTAAAGCATAAAGAGCCCGATTTGGACTCTCAGCACTCACATAAACCCAGGTATGACTGTGCACATCTGTCACATGATGATCAGGTGTGCACACACAGAATTCTAATTATTCAGATTTACCAATAAATGCTGGAATATGAAAATAATTTGCAGTTTGATGATTTATTCTTACCCATTTCTGGAATTTTCATACTCTTTAGTGTATTTCATGTTTCTGAATATTTTAAGTGTTATAAATGCGTATTTTGGAGTAGTTTCTGTATGATATTTTTAGTACCGTAAAATCATCTCATAGTACGGTGTACTTTTTGAGACTGACTTGAAAATCTTAGTCAACCTTCAAGTTTCTTCAAAGGTGATGCACAGCCTTATTCACATTGCCTGTTAGAAACAAGGCTTTTAGCAGAGAGAAGAATAGCTGCTATAGAAATCGTGCAAATAAATCAACAGCTTATCGCAGAGTTTTACATGCATCAGAAATTTTTGGCGTCCAATTTTGTGGTAATAATGTCATCCTGAAAAGAACGGCAGCTGTCTATTCAGGAGTGTTCAATCTCCACGCGATAGGAATAATTACCTTCTACCCCTCACGAGGTAATTGCCTTTTGATTGAGGTCATCAGAGCAATCAAGTCAGCTTGAGGTAGAAATCTGGAGTGGGACAGGAGACAAAGCAAGAATTATGAGCAAAAATTTGAAAGGAGAACAAGAAAGAAGCTTAATTTATTCCTAATATTTTACTGTGCTGTAATAATTTAAATAGTGCCAGTCATTAAAATCACTGTAATACGCCACCTAGGTTAATTGGTTTGATAGTTTTATTTTTTTGGTATGAAAAACTAAATATTTTAAGCATCTGATTAGGATCATTAACACATTTGTATGAATGACAGCTCAGGCTAATTTAGCCTACAGTCAGCCATGCATCCAGAGCAATAGGAACAGCAGTTCCAGGTACTGGGACAAAATACAGAAAGATATTTCACCTCATAAATAGAAAACAAAGCACATATGCATTATTTCAGATTTCCAGAAGGCCAGAGAAGTCTTTAAAATATTGGAGCAGTGAAGAAGAAATCACTGATAAAGTGATAAATGAAGGTGTCCTCCATGTAATGTTTGAAATGCTCAGATAATCAGAAAATTAGACGTTGTAGCTATTATGTTGCACACACATGACAGGGTTGATTGAAATGTTAGAGTTAGAATGAATAATAGGGTCAAAATAGCAAAATTATGCTCCCTCAACAATGTACACAAGAGGGCTTGCATTAGGGTATAAGCTATCCAAGTTGACCAGATTAAAAAACACAAGTCTCTGGGGTAAACAAAACAGCCAGTCTTGGCAGGATCTGGTTCCTCTTCCAAGCTCCTACGGAAACTCAAAACCAGTGTTGTCTTTTCCCACTATGAAACAGCTAAACGAATAGTAACACAGTAATGCTTCTATCCTTGGGTTTAAGGCATCTTAAATTGTGGGTAACATGGCTTCTACGAAAACCTCCACCTCGTACAAGAAAGAGACCATCCCAAATCTTTCCCAGGTTGCCAAGGAGAAGAGAAATAGTAATCTCGACTTTCACATCCAGGTCTTGAGGAAGCCCTTTCCTGTTTTAAATAGGCTCTTGGCTCTCTTCTGCCTCAACTGTTGAGGGTATACTTCACTGTTGTTGAAATATTAAGATGCTGAAATATTCCTCAACAGCTTGCTTGCTCTCCCTGTTTCTCTGTGAATTCTTGTCCTTGGTGATCATAAGAGCAGAGATTGCTCATGTGGCTTAGGTTGAGGTTGGGGGTGGAGGGAGAGGTGGAGGCATCCACAGCCCAGCTCAAAGTGATGTGGAAACAAGACAAGCTTTAGACTTTCTCACCAAAACCAGCTTGCATCTAAGGTAAAAATTTCAAGTGTTAGGGAACTAGATTTAAAAATAAAAATCTCCCCCCAATCCAGAAACCCTCTCTGCCAAGGTAAGAGGAAAAGAAAACACTTTTATTACTAAGTAAGTGGTGAAGTGGAATGTGAAGAAATTGCAGTCTGAAGATTGGCAAAGACAGGAGCAAGAAATACTTGCTTTTTTTTCTGCATGAAAGCAGAAACTGCATTCCATCACCTGTCGAGATGAACAATATCAGGTCCTCAAGTAAGAGGACTTGACAGTGCCATTTGTCACGCACAGTACATGCTAATGGACTTAGTAATTGAGTTGACTATCTGTACTAGCTAATTGCTGTTATCTACAGCAAAAACAAACTTCTCTTTATGACAGGATATAATTTTCCAACTTGGAGCAAGATACCTAAGAAAGTCAGGCTGTTACTCTCCCAGTGAAACTTAAGATTGAATGTGAACTTCCTTGATGTTTGAATTTCAAGAAGATGGCCCCCAGGTCCTTGAGTTAGATACTCTAGGTTATGAAACTGCCAAAAGGCTTATTTAATATCCTCAAAAGTCATACATGTTTTGAGGAAATTTTCTACCATAAAATTACTTATGAAAGGAGATTGGAGTTTTAACAAGTAAGGAATGAATCTTTAAAGTTTTATTTTGATTTTTTTTCTCATTCTGATAATACACTCATCACAGCTTTACCAAATTTAATGTGCATGAAAATTGTCTGGTGATATTTTTAAAAATCTGTACTGTTTTAGTAAATGCATTCCAGGGCCCATATGTTTGCATTCGAAATCGTATCTCCAGTGAGCCCAGTGTCATTAGTCAGGGACCTTGCTTTGATTCAGTGGTACTGTTGGATGAGCAACAGAGAGGGGCAGCATTAAAGGCACCTCTTGGCGGAGGGAATGGATGTGTCAGAGAGGAAGAAGCAAGCCATTTAGTGTCTTGTAGATAATTTGAATGACATGGGAGTATGAATAAGATTAAGGACTTTGAGAATTTAACAACCAAAAGGGGTCATTCTCTGATGTAGATTCACAAATGACCCCCATTGTTACCTAACAGGAAATAGAGTATGGAGGGCTGCCAACCAAAGCAAGCAGATGATGAGGAACTGGGCACCGATGCAAGAGGGAGTGTAGAGAAAATCTCACTGTGATGAGGATAATGAAAGGCAGTGTGAGCTCAGATAGATGCTGTCGGGGCTGAAAGGAGGGAAAAGAAAGGGAAGGGAAAAATCTGTCATTTTAATTTCATTCATAAAAATACCATGGAAGTGAGATATTAAACAAGCTTTGAACATTATATCGAAATTAAGCAATATAAATTAAGAAACTGAATAAATAGAGGATTTAAGGTATCTCTATTTCTATATTCCTGGAGGTAGAAAATAGTAATAGGGTAGGGGACTGAACCAGAGCTGGGCATTTTTAGAAAAGGAACTGGAAAAATACTTCAAGAATACATACAAGAAAGTGTCTCTACAAAGAGACATAAAATCTCTATGAAATCAGCAGAGAGTTAGGCAGTACAGGAGGGGCAGAGGGTACAAGAATCTGTCATGAGATTATATTAGAGGCCTTTGATAGCATCAGAGGTTAAGGAGAAGGTGTCTGACAGTAGATGAGGAGGAGAACAGAGTGTATGTCATTGCATAATGGGGTAGGATTCTGGATTAACCTCATAGAAGCTGGGAATGTTGACTCAAGGGTGAAGTAGGGCTAGATTTTCAAGAATTAAGAATAATAGAACAGAGAAGTGTAGTTATGTTCCCCGATGGAACACTAATCTTCCAATTATGTTGGGATCCCCTTGGAAGGAGGAGACAGTAGGGAGATCTCTGTATTCTAAGAGCATAGTTAGTGACTCCATGGGTACCAGTGACTACCAGGAGGTGATTTTGTATGTAGAAGAATCTAAGAGCTAAAATATCAAGACTGAGACGTTTCAGAAAGGGTGGAGAGCAGAAGTTCTGAAGACAGGAGTGAGCAAAAGGACCTTCCACTCCCCTTAGCTCAGTCTTCAGGAGACTAGGAAGAAACATAATCCCTCATGAATGCAGCAGAGTAAGCAGGGACTCGCAGGGGTACCCCATGTCTAAACCAGAACAAGAAGATGAACAGAAAAACCCCCAGTAGTTCTCCCAAGGTTTTACTCATGTCAGAGAAACAAAGGAGAGACTATGATTGTTATCTTCCTTTTAGTTTACTTCTTTACAAAGAACATGCAGTAGAGAGAGGGTATACATATTTATTTTGTATTGGGGCTTTTCTGTCCCACAGTTATAATAATTACATCAGACAATGTCTGTTTGTATTCCCAGCTGTAATAGTATATATGTTATTGAAGGAGGGCTTTTTTAGGATTCAACACCTAAGGCGTGTTTGAATGTTTGTCTTTGACCTTTCCTACTCACTGTCTAATCCCAATGTGACTGAAATTAGCATTTATCTCCAGTGAGAACCATTATCAGGGACATTATACAATAGCAGGAATATACTTGTCGAATCCATGTAACTACTTACACTTTTTATTTTTTATAACTGTGTGTATTATATATGATGGGGGAGCTATATGTGTCATGGCATGCATATGCAGGTAAGAAGACAACTTCATGGAGTAGATTCGTTCCTTTTTTTTGTGGATTACAAGGATTGAGCTCAGATCGGAGAACTCATGCAGCAAACAACTTTAACCACTGAGCAATCTGGCCAGCTCCCCCATGTCTGCAGAAGATTAGAAATACTTACAAATTCAGTTAATTCAATGTAAAGAAGTGGATGATGCTAGCAGATGTGATGTATGGAACAGATGTTTCTTTGTAAAATAACTTCTAAAGGAGGGAATAGAAACTTGAACAATGATTAAAAGACCCACATTTACTGTCAGAAGGATGCAGGTGGTAATGTACTGCATTTTATAGAGCTAAGCGAAAAACAAATTTGTTTGCTTCAGAAAGCAGTGAGCAGAACTTAGGAGAGCTGTAGAAAGAAGTAACCATTAGTGTATATTCAGTGAGGTCTTCAATTCTTAGCTCATAAACAAGGGCATAGGGCCCAGACACATAGCATCATAGCCCAAGAGACATAGCACCCAGTTTAATTAAATTCCCACATTAAGGGAGTAACAGAATGAAGCAGGCTTAGTCCTACATGACATATTTGACACTACAGTCTTGATTTCCTGTTTGATGTCAGGAAAATAATTGACACACATGTTTTGATGCAGGGCTATCATTTTACCATCATTCTGTGTTTTATTTTGTTTTATTAAATAGGTAATGGCATTTATTTATTTTGAAGTATTTCACTGTTTCTAAAGCCATCCAGGAAGCTGACAGCACTCTTCTCATAACCAGCCACCTCTTTAGTGAGTTGACATTTGGAGGGTTTAGTTGTAGGAAAAAGTCTTTCTACCAGCCTATATTGTCAACTACAGGTACAACTACAGTGTTTAAACTGTCTCTCTGGGTCTATGAAACAGAACCTAGGATGCATAGCTCTTCATTTTCTTGGCTGTGTCCAGAAGTATTTACTGTAATCCTAGCTGTCTCTCAAACAGTGGGAGACTGTTTGGCAGAAACATAAGGAAATGAGTCTCTGCATAAAGTCATAACTTGTCTAATAACATTTTCTAGTAGAAACCTTTGAACGGTAGTGACTTGGATGATAAAGCTAGTTGGCTTCAACAGCTGTGTATGTTTGGTTATTCATTTCACAATGTGTTCATATGAAACAGGTGCCCAGAATTTCTGTGGAAATGGTGTTCATATTTAGAAAGCTCCTGTTTCTACAAGGCATGTTGTTTTGACAATTTAAGAAAATTTTCTTCATTAAAATGAATATCATTCTCCTTCATTCCTCAGTTAAATCAGCAACTGAGACTACTATTTTAGATCTAATCTCATCCAGTTTGAGGACAGTACTTGATATAACTCATAGCAAAAAAACAAATGGTTGAAAAACTGCTTCACTCGGAGACACCTAAACTGATGTGACTGAAGTCCACATACATTTACTGAAACACAGTTCAATTCTAGGGTTTCTTGTAAGAGCAATGCCTCCTGGTGATATTTGACAAAACGCTCTTTAAATAGAGAATTTCTTTCCTTCAAAAACTGCTTATTTGCTATTCTTTCATTTATTACATCCCAACCACAGTTCTCCTTGACTCTGTTCCTTCCAGACTCTCTCCCACTCTCACCTCCTCATCAGGATCCAATCTTCCTCTCACTTTTCCTTCAGAAAAGAGCAGGCCTCCCAGTGACATCAACCAAATATGCACAACATAACAAGTTACAATAAGACTAAGCATATATCCTTATATCAAGGCTGGACCAGGCAATCCAATAGGAAGAAAAGGATGGCAAAAGCAGACAAAAGAGTCAGAGACAGCTCAAGCTCCCTCTGTTAGGAGTCCCATAAGAAGACCAAGCTACATAACCATAATATATATGCAGAGGACCTAGGTTAGACACATACAGGCTCCCTGATGTTGCTTCAGTCTCTGGAAGCCTGTAGGAGCCCTGGCTAGTTGATTCTGTGAGCCATGTTCTTTTCGTGTCCTTGACCCCTCTCCTTCCTACAAGTCTTCCTCACTCTTTTCAGTTGGATTTCTCAACATCTGCCTAATGTCATTTTATTGACAATTTATTTATTTATTTAGCCAGTCATTCTTGGTTTTATCCAAGGTCTCTGGGATATCCAATCTCTGGATCTGGGCCATCTAGGCAGTGTCAGGCAGGTACAGGCTCCCTCTTGTGGAGTGAGTTTCAAGCTGAACAGCCCTTAGCTGGCTACTTCCACAAATTTTGCACCACCCTTACACCATTTAGGCAGAACAAATTGTAGGTCAAAGGTTTTGTGGCTCAGGTGGTGTCCCAAGTCCCTCCACTGGAAGCCTTGCCTCCTTATAAAAAATAACTGGGTCAGGCCACTCAAATACTAGGAGTCTTCACTAGGGTCACCCTTGTAGAGTCCATAGAGTTTTAATTAGGTTTCCACCTTGCCTCTGAAGTACCCTCCAATTCCAGTAGTCCCTCCCAGCACTCTGTCCCTCCATCACCTCACCACCATCCCTATCCCTTCTGTTCTCATCCCCACCTGTCCTCATTCCACTCACAAAATCTATTCTATTTCCCCTTCCAAGGGAGATCGCTGTGTCCCAAGCCCCCCTTGTTACTTAGCCTCTCTGAATCTGTGAACAGGATGATGGTAAACCTATATTTAACAGCTAATGTTAACTTAAAAGTGAATACAAAGCATGCTTGTCATTCCAGATATGGGCTACCTCACTCAGGATGAGAAGAACAAATGTCCTTTCTTTTGGTGTAGCAAAGTCAGTTTGACAGTTTCCCTGATGAGATCAAGTTTTTTATTTCCTTTTCATCAAAGTGACATAATTGCCAGATTTAGCAACACGGTTATGAAAAAATGATTTGTGTGCATTGCTTTGATTTTTGTGATAGTCCTGTATTAATGTTACCTTTTGTAGAAAGGAAGGATATTTGTCAAGATGTTACCACTAGGCAGATGAATGAATGCTGTATGAATCTCAGCTAAGTGATTTTTTTAAAATTCATTTCTTTTAAAAAAGTATTTGCTCATTTTCATATGTATGTGTGTCCTCTTGAGTGAGTTCATGTGTACCATATGCCTGTAATAGCCCACCGGGGTCAGAAGAGAGCATTGAGTGCCATGGGACTGGAATTGAGGGTGTTTGTAAGCCACCATGTAGGTGCAGGGAATCAAACCTAGGTCCTCTGCAAGAGAATTCAGTGTCTTTCTTAACTACTACACTATCTTGTTAGAACCTACCAATACATTTTCAATTATATTGTACTTCTGGATCAAAATTTTTCCTTAGCTCTCTGGGTGGGCTGACTTCTACCACCCAGGAAGATTCAGATATTAAGTGTTTTCCAACTTTGTGCTTCTGCTCACTGTCAACAGGAAAGATCAGCTTTATCCTGAATCTCACCTACCCCTTCTTTGCTGCGGCCCAGGGATGCTACATCCATCATTTGTAATGATAATGTTTGTAAAAGAATGAGCAACATTTGGTGAACACTAGCTACTGTGATAAACACAGGAAGACTTCTAAGTTAATAGGTAACAAGATCTAGAGATCTAAAATATGAGAAGAATATTCAATGAGACAGGTCACTTATTCTCATATTTATGACGTGTTCATATGGTTTAAGAAATTATCTTTGAAGAAGTATATGGGAAAGACAGAGTATGATTTAATTTGTGCCATAGAGATATTCAAACTTAAAGTACAATTCCTTTACTTATCAGGTAGCGTGGAATTCAGATTAAAGCAGCACATTCGTGACATTGTCAAATGTCCATAGATATTTTAGAGCTGAGTATACACTCTGAGAGGTCCTGTGGGATAGAAAGGCAGGACTCGTCCTTCCATGACAGTGCTGCCCAAGTCCCTGGCTAACAGAAGCACAAAGAGACTGAAGAGAGTGCACCTGATTTGAGGCCCCACTGACTGTCATTGCAGTGATATAACTGAGGGCCTCAGGACAAATTGTGATAAGCACATTACAAATATTACCTTAACTATTTACATAGAGAACCCTATCAGGTGTCTGTCTCACAGATAGATACGTGAAGACAGGAGACTGAATTACCCGTGTTAAGATTGAGAACGAATTAGAGTGGGCATCTTCATGAATTATTTTGCTTAAAAACTATTCTTGCTTTTAGTAACATATTTGTGTAGAAGGGGTTCAGTGGGTGGAGGAATGTGCATGGGACATGGTACTTATAAAGAGGTCAGATGAGAACTTGTTCCTGCAAGTTCAAAGCTGTTCCTCCTGTCAATTCATGTGGATCATGATATGTTTCACCACATGGATAAAACTTGGAGATGAGGGCTTTTGCTATTTGTCCTATGAGTTATCTTACTGCCACTATCTTAGTCTTTTTGTAGTTTTTCTCCTTGAGATTTGCTACCAAGGTGGCTTCAATTTTTGTAATTGTACATACGTGTGGGTATTGTCGAATTACAGGTTTCACTGAAAAATAAAACAACTATGTTAGATTTATTTCATCTGATTCATTCCTCAAAACTTTTATCTACAGATCGCTTTGCTCTAGCATCCCCATCATATTTACAAAATATTGTCAAATATTCATGGTAGGTACTTTGACTGTTGTGATGTCTAAGCTTGGACTAGAGGCTGCCAATCTTGCCCCTGCATTCATTTCTTCTATTAAGCTCTGCAATGTCCACCTTTATCCAGTGTAGTCCAAGGAAGTCATCTGTGATCTGTGCTAATATAACAATATACAATGATGGTCAATATATACAATATACTTAAAAGAAATTTTCTCAAAATTGTGAAAGTATGTCCCATCTCATCCTAACACAATTATGTATAAGTTTTCATTTGATCACATTTAGCTGGCCACAGGACACATTTACACCGATAAATTTGAAACCTAAAAAGTTCCAATTTATGTGTGTGTGTATGTGTGTGTGTGTATGTGTGTGTGCATGTGTGTGTGTCAAGTTTAGCCTAGCAGGAGAATCTGACAAGTTGTCTTTTGACCTGTAAACACATACTATGGTTTGCATGTGGTCTCATACACAAAAACAGATATCCAAATATTCATCACTATGAGGCCATCACTATGGTACTTACGTGTTTTAATTTATTTTTCATTGTTTTTTCCAAGGGCATTCTTATTCACTATACAGTTGGATATCCTCTTTTTTCACAGCACGAAAAATGTCTGCAACCCACCAAATGGTTACAAACCATCATTTAATTCCGTGTTTAACTAACAAACACAGTTTCCTTCAGATGAGAAACTTCAATAATCAAATAAAAATGATTCATCTGTATCCATCAGCTTCAAAACTGTAAGTTGATTCAAAAAATTAATGGGAATATAATGAAAATGCTGTGTCATAATTTATTTAAAGCATTTCAGGAATCCTTTTGTGAAGTGCAGATATTTTTGAATAATAAATGAGAGTATTCATTGATGTATCGCCTAGGTTTGAGTTTACTCTGAAAATGTAGTAATAGTATTTCCATTTTCCCAGTGAGATGTTAATGTAAAAAAGAGACTGCCTGGGGCTAGAGAGATGGCACAGCAATTAAGAACTCATGGTACTCTTGCAGCACACCATAGCTCACAGGCACCTGAAATTCTAACTCCTAGGGATCCTACATCCTTTTCTGCCTCCATAGCCAGTCATACTTACATGACAGACACATGTAGACATAAACAAATAAACAAATGTACACAGAAGAGAAACTTTCACAGGTTTTGTACCTCACAGACTGCAGTTGTCAGAGAGTAATGGAAACCTTTTAGCCCCATTATTGCAATAGATTTATTATGTTAGAATATTATATGGTATCTTGTCTTCATATATGGATATAGATATCTAGTATATATTAACATCATCCATCGTCCTGACTACTTATTTATTGATCCCCGCCACTCAACATTATAATTAACTACTCATTTGTTTCAATGTATCTTTCTTCAGTTCATATATAGATACATGAGAAAATAGGATTACAAAACACTTCTTGTATTTTTATTATAAAATCAGCATTATCTGCTGTCTGCATTCAAGACTAGATTAACTGAATTCTAATACAGGGTCAAAACAGTTGTCAAGTATCATATGTTGTAATAATTCTAAAGAATTGGTGACTGATGGGTAGTGAACGTAGTGATAAACAAACATATACCATAAGTAGCCTCTGCTTGTTATAGTAATATGAGTAAAAGAAAACCTAGGTAATGGAATTCAAAGTCATACACATGATGCTTTTATTTTAGGTAAAATGGCCAAATGGTGAATACTAGAATATGAAAATGTTTGTAAATTAGGTTGAAGGAAAAAGAATAAGCTCCTATTAAAATATTCAAAGGGCCAAGCATACTTTATTTATTCAAGAACTGAGAGGGTAATATGGGCCTGGGACAGACAACTGAAAGATTGGAGGATGATCAGAGGTGAGCTGATGAACTCAGCTGTGTGGACAAGAAGTCCAGAATAAAGATCAGGAATGCTACTTGAGTTTCTAAAGTTAATATAAAGTTTAATTTATTCTTTTTTAAAATGTATTTTAATTCAAATATGTTGATGAATATGTATTCACAAATATTGTACATCTTAATTAGAAACTAGATATGTTTATCTATATTTAAATATAGTTAAATATTTACTGCCCCATCTAACAATTAAGATTTTAAGTCAATTTATTTCAGGAAAGGCAATAACCTTTCATACTGAAGTGAGAATAAAATTTAAAATGTACACAATACACATCAATCAATAAAGATATGAAAAAGATGAAAAATAAGATGTGCAAAGTAGTATATATAATGGAAATAAATTTAAAAAATAGCAAATGAGAAGGCATTAAAGTGATTGAAATCAGCAATGAGTGTATCAGTGTGTGTACAGCTACTCAAGAAGTAGTTCAATCTTCCATATTGCCTTCAGCGTAACAAAAAAAAAGGTTTCCTTCACATTTTCCTCATAACTTTCGATAAATGGTGATAATTACATCTAGAAGTGATTTGTTTTGATAAGTATTCTTATAAATTACAGCAATGAATTTTTAGTGAATTAGGCTTATTGGGATACTGCTGAGCGAGCAGGGGTATGCTCTTCTATTGAAATTTTCTTACTAAGTTAATGACTTCATGTGCAGCTGAGATAACAACTGAAGTATTAGCCATATTATAATCCAGATGGTTTCCTGTGAGCTTAAAGCACGGTTTCTCATTTTCTTGATTCAGAACCTATGGAATTGAGAAATTATGTGCATACTGCTATTGGAGGAGGGGCATTCCTGTGCTCTGAGTCCTGATGCAAGTAGGCACCATGTGTGATTTATACTTGAAGTTCAGAGTTACTCAGTAAGTAGTTACATAGATGGATAATTCAATGTATAAGTAGGATTATTAGAACACACAAACAAGACTGAGGAGCCAGTGGATATAGGGGTGCACCACCAGAACAGCATAAGAACCTAGCTTTGAATTCCCAGTACCTATGTGAAAATCTCGGATCATGTTGCCCTCACCTGTAATGGCAGCTGTGCAATGGTGGAGACAAGAGGTATCCTAGGGCTCACTGGGAACCTAGCCTTATCAAACCGATGAGCTTAGGTTAAGGAAGCCATCTTTCATTGATCTATGACCTCAACATTCATACACCTGTATGTGCACTCTCCAGAAATGTACACACACACACACACACACACACACACACACTGCACAAATGTTCTATCTCCAAATAGGTTTGCCAGCATTACAGAGGTGTTCTTTCTTCCAGCTTTATTTGAGTGTCTTGGGATTTGGACTCGGGTGTCACTCTCTGGTCCTGAGTACTTTGTGCACCGAGCCAACTCTCCAGCCACATTTCATTGTCTTAAAATCATATGCTCTCTGATTTTTTCTAAACCATTTTATATTTTCAAGCAAAAAAATGAATATCTTTAAAACTGTACCTAGCATTTTTTTAATGACTCCACACACATTTCTGTCATGTTTAACTCAAAATCACTACCGATTGAGCTTCAGAATTCTTCTTCTGCATTTTCTTTCATTAGAAAGAACAAAGGATTTTCCAGGTGGGGGAATGAGTCATTTTTCCATCAAATTCTGAGTCTACTGGTATTCCAGAGAGATGTTTTCCTCGTCTTACATGAAGTTGCTGTCTTTCCTTGGTGACCTTTTTACCTCTGTGTTCATGTGATATCTACCTGTATGGTTGGAATACTTACATTCCAAGGAAACTACAGGACCCACTTGGACTGCTTTAGCTGTGAGTGTTATTATTTAGGTATTCTAAGAAACAAAAAAACTAAAAATAAGACAAACTGAATATATAAAGCCTAGAAAAAATACATACAAAATTAGTATTTAAAATTCACAAAATATTAACTTTTCTCACTATCCACACCAGAACAAAAACTAATTTCCCATTTTAAAGCTCTATGAAACAACATAAGGAGGCAGAAGGACATTAGTGCAACCAGATGTGGTAAGAAATCTGTGTGTACATGAACTGGAGTTTATAAAAATGAACTGAGGTTTCCAAAGTGGAGGAGCGCAAAGTTTATTATTTTCTCTTAAAGAGATAAAATATCTCTGGGTTTATTTTGGCTTACAATTAGAGAGGAGAAATAGTCGGTCATGAAGTTGAACACTTGATAACGAGAGAAGGAAGCCACCCTCTTTGTCAGGAAGCAGAGAGATTACAGGAATCAGGCTATAAGCCTCAAGCCCACTACCAGAGATGAAGTTCGTCCAGCAAGGCTTATCCTTAAAGGTTCCAAACCTACTAATCAATACCACCAGCTAGGGAACAAAAATTTAAACGCAGGAGGTCATTAGGTATGGTTCATATTAACATCTCAACCACTTGATAACAAGAGATTGTAGTTGAAGATTCATTCCCTTGTAGTTACCGATTTACATACATGATACTGATTGGCAAGTCAAGTACATCTCATCCTCTACAGAATAAAGAAATTTCAGATGCCTAGAACCGTGTGTGCTATATACCAAATGACTAATAGCCAGTGAATAATAGCATAATTTATAAAAGCATTCTCATTGGAGTATGAAAGTGCTTTGAAAATAAAGCAAACAGACAAAGGTCACAGATTAAAGAGAAAAGATGGGAATTAAAGTCACCAGTAGGTTGTTGTATAAAAAACAATGTTTGCATAAAGTCATCAGAACACTCAGACACATGAAAACATGCAAATTCTGTCTTTGATTTGAGCACAGGTTGGGCTGGTCTGAGACATTACAAACTGCCACATGGATGCCCTTTGCCTTTTATCTCGGTGGATAAATATTGTGAATTATTCAAGAAGATGCTGCAGAGTCTCAAATGCATTGTTGTTATGATGCTTTATTGCGTAAATATTTAACATTGATATTTTTAAGATGCCTTGTGTATATTTTGATGGCATTTTGACAAAATCTTTACAGTAAGCGGCAAGAGCTAGTGTTTACTAGCAGCAAAACCAGAACTTCGAGAGAAATGTAAATTGATGTCACTTCTCACTTGTAAGATAGTTGGAAATTAGAAACTTATAAATGTGTAATAGCAATGGATCACAGTCATGCTTACTTTGTTGTTGCAGGGCTATGTTGATTCAAGCAAGAAGAAACAGCTTAATATAAGGTGATATTGGTAGCAAGCAGGTCATTAGGTAGCAAGCTACTGACCTAAATTCTGTACTTAAAGGTCCTGTTCATGGATCATGAATTTTTCTTAGTCTGAAGCGGGAGTGCCAGTAGTGTTCATATTTTCCCATTGTGGGGATGGAGACACATGGCTATTCAGACCAGAACTCACGTCGTGATGTCACATTATTCATTCACTGAGTAGAGCATGAGCAGACGTCTCAGCTCCAAATTTGTTTATCAGGAAACAGTCTTCAAAACAAGTAATTAAAAAAAATACACTGGCTTTAGTTGACATTATGAAGTTGGAGTGATAAGCAGCTGTCACAGTTCTAAACAGGTGGCACTTGCAGGTGAAAAATGAAGAGTTTCAGAAATGCCTCATCAACTGCACTGCAGCCTCCATCTCTGGAGACTAAGGGGGAAGAGACAGAACCAGTGCTTCAGCAAGCACAGCTTCTATATCCCACTATAAGTGCAGTGGATCTTAGTCACTTACACCACAACACTGTGTGAGAGTGATGCAGAATTCAGTAATGCACATTTAATGTATCACCTGTACACTAGTCTTCTAAAAAAATATTTCAAACTACAAACTGCAGTAGAATTATTTGGATGTGTGTACATTTCTTTTATTACTTCAGTTCATGTCTCCCTTTTAGCTTGATAATTGTATACACACACACACACACAAGTTTGTGTGTGTGTGTGTGTGTGTGTGTGTGTGTGTGTGTGAATGCTCTCATTGAAGGTTAGAGAGAGTGTTCAGCAGTTAAGAGTACATACAACTCTTGGAAATGGTCTACTTTAAGTTTCCAGTACACATACGCATCAATTTACAACCACCTGTAATTCCAGCTACAGAAAATCTGATACCATCTTCTCTGCAAGAAGGTACTTGCTTTTAACCACAGCTCTCACTGTAGAAAGTTTTGAAGTTTTTGTAGAATGGCCATTGCCTTGCAGCAGTATTATAGAAAGTTGAATTTTATAATTTTATCTGTCCCAGAGAAATACCTGCATACACATTTGAGTTTATCTCTAAAACGTCTAATATAATAATAGCTTAAGGTAATTTTCTTATTCCTCAATCAAGTCTAATCCCTCCCTTTTGCTTACCAATATTCATAAAGCAAGATCAACAACCCCCCTGACACAGGGAGGTAATTCAGTCCTTGTTAATCTTAACTCTAGAATTTTTGTGAAGATTAAATTAATGCCATTAAGGCACATACAAAATCTCTAGTTATATGAACATTCCCATATAACCATGGACTTATTGCCACAAAGAGAATCCCTAACCTTTGTGTGAGCTGAATGAACAAATATTTTACAATAACACTGTACATTTATTCTGGTTGTGTACCAAGTTAACATTATAAATATACATACATTTGAAGTGTGTTTAATTTTTGCTAAACTGTTTCAAGGCAGCAGTAAAAGTGCAAAAAAAAAAATAAGAAGCCTTTCAAAACAAAGATTTTGTTGAAAAAAAAGTACTCAGAGGTATTATGGAGAGAACTACAATGTATTAATTACTATGCACATCCCAAGAAATTACAAGATATCCACTGTAATCAAAGTAGAAAGGTACTTGGCTACATTAATAAATATACTTATTTTATAGCAAGAGGGGCTAGTGACTAATTGTATTTTGTTGTTCATTGCTAATAATAACAATATGCATGTACAGAATTAATCACAGATATTACAAGGAACAGGCAGAAGAATTTGTATTAAAATAGAAACAAAACACTTTCCCATTTTATAATAGGATTTAAAATATCCAGTTAAAATCAGTCAAGCTAAAACCAGTAACTTCTTACCCTATCTACAAACTTCTAGTTGCTAGTTTTATAGAATTATATCTCAATGTTCTAAGGGTTTAGATTTACTTTTGTCAATAACTTTAGACATAGAAATTGAGACTTGAAACATCATATGAACTGTCTAAAATTATGCAACCATTATTTATACTGTGTGTCCTTCCCCAAAAAACTTATATCACTCAACCCAGAGATAGTCTAGAAGTTTGGTTATTTCTTCAAGGAGATTCCACTTGATTAACAGACTTTTTAATGAATTTTCACAGTTTACAGAACTATGTGTGACTTTTCCTCACTGCAATGAATGTTCATGGTTAATGATCATGAATGTTCATTTTAATGCTTACTTAAATAAAGACCATTAGCTAAATAGATACTGTTGAATATTAATCTTCCATGGCAATCTATTTCCCTGGGGTGGGGTAATAAAAATGTTAAAGAAAAACTTTAATTGCTTTTTTAAAATTTTGCTCTGTAAGATTTGAAAATTAATAATATTTAAATGTCCTTTCTATTATGAATGAATAATACTTCATGATTTGCTACTTTTTTAATAATTATTTATTTCAATTAGCTTGAATAACAAACCCCTCCAAAACTTGGGAATATTCAAACATCACTTAATGGTTTCTACTGAGTCTATGGGTAGTGATCACTGTTTCTCAATTGGCAGTACTCCAGTGTTGCATACCATCTGATATCAAGAGAGGCCTGGATTCGCTGTGACACTGGGAACTAGACCTCTCTTCTTGTGTCAAGTAGCTCCATCAGGCATGTCCTATCTTGGCAAAAATATCCCTGAGGCAACCCATCAGGCACTTACTAAGTCTCTGTCAGACTCTACTGACATCTGGTCGCCTAGATCAAGCCTTGATTCAGTATAAGATGGGTGAATATTTTGCAAGCCTGATGATGTTATTAGCTAACATAGTACACTTTACTTTTTGCCTCTTTTAGTTATTTTATTGAAAAATATTTTATATATATTAGATGATAGATAGATTATATATATATATTCATTCTGATTATGATATCCCATCTTCCTACTTCATCTATTTTCTCTCCACCTCATCTCCCCATCTTAATTCACACCCAGTAGTGGGGTGGCCTGATGCTCCTTGTATTCTAAAAGTAATACTGATTCCTCAAGACCTCAAGACCTGGTTGTCTCACAGACAAGAAATTCTCCAGGTAGATCCATGTGATACTATGTGACCTTGTCCTTAAATTATTTTTGAGAGATAAACAAAGATGCCAACAGCCAATATCTGGGCGGAAAAACAGGTAAGGTTTAGAGTTGCCAGGCTTAAGGGTCAGAGGAGAACCACAAGTGGAAGAAGAGGGAATGGAGGAGAATCTGACTTGGGTTAAGTGAATCATGCAAACATGGCCCTGAGGGTTGACCAATTGGAGTTAATAGCAGCCCAGAAAAAAACATAGTAAGTAATTACTGGGGGTTATAAATAGTTGAATAGTAAACTCTAATAGCATAGTAGATAGATATCTGCCCATCTCTTATGCTGTTTAAGGCTGTAAATAAGAAGAGTTGTGTGTCTTTTATCTGGGAACTGAATGATAAAGGGTAGGGTGGAAACTCTGGACTGGGATTAAAAGTTCCTATGGTCTTTCATCAGAAAACAAACAGGTTTCTAAGGGATAAAATTAAAAGAAGATAAAACAAAAGCAATCAAACAGGAATAGAACAAAACAAACAAGCCAAACAAAAACAGTCAAAGAAAAAGCACAAAAAACAGACACAAGGACACACAAGTTTGTACATATAGGAATCTTATAAAAACCTGGGTTGTTTGAATGTTAATAATTCTTAACAAGCCTTTCAGATTTCTTATTTTAAAACATAGTGTGTCATGTGAATCTCCCAAACAAACTAGACATTAAAATAAGAAATCTGGAAAATTTGTTTAGAACTGTTAGTGATGTGTTTATAAAAAGATAAAGAAATAGAATATGCTCCATTGGGTGTGTGCTGAGGTATGGGGGAAGGGGATGTCTCAGTGGGCCCATGAGAAGGCGTCCCTTCCCCATGAGGGACCAGCCACAGGACCATGTAGTATAGAATAGAGTTTATTTATCCAGGGCATGGGGAGAGAGAGGAAGAGAGAGAGAGAGAGAGAGAGAGAGAGAGAGAGAGAGAGAGAGAGAGAGAGTGAGTAGAGGCCAACTATGACCATGTGAAGAGAGAGTGAAGGAAATGGGGAAGGGTATAGGGGACAGAAGGATCAAGAGAGCAGGTGTCCCAGAGAGCAAGAGAGAGGGGAGGAGGCAAGCAGCCCCTTTTATAGTGGGCCAGGCCTACCTGTCTGTTGCCAGGTAACTGTGGGGGTGAAGTTTAGACAGAATGCTAACAGTTAGCATTTTATTGTTTAAAATGCAAAGATGATTTTCACCCAGGTTTAAACGTCAAATTACACATAGAAGTAGATGTCTAAGGTTAGTGACAGAGACACTTAACCATTAATTTTTTCCTTATGCCTTTTCATTTATTGGCAGGAATCTATAAATTTTAAGAGGAATATACAACCTTATGATAATTCATTTAAATCAATTTTTAAAACTTGCCAAAACTTTTTCTTAATAAAATATACTCTTATAGGGTTATTCCCTACTCTCAGGGCAAAAGCAATTACTGAAAAGAGTGAACCATGTTATATTAATTATTAAAATGAAGAGTTGCTTTAAAGATATTTGAAATCTAAAATGATAGATCTTTTTCATATTTTAACCACTAAAATAATTGAATCTGTGATAGTAATTACTTTATTAGTGATTAAATTTTTGAAGGTTCCCAGTTGAGTGGACATAGAATGATTTTCAAAATATAGACATTTGCTTAGGGCTTCCTTTTGGTTATCTTATGATTCTGACCCCAGCCCTTTGATTATTAGACAAGCATACATTTCTTTTAACACTGCAAAAATAATTCAGAGATCTGCCTGCCTTTGTTAAGCAGAAGATAAGGTGGTAGGTGTGACCCTGTCCTGAAATTACCATTTCCACCAAGCCTGGACCTGGACTCTGTGTTCCAGGCTGCCCTTAAACTCAGAAATCTTCCTGTCTTTGTATCTCCCTGTCTTTTGTATCTTTCTGACAACCTGGCTCATAGTGTATCTGTCTCTGTTCCTTTAGATTCATGAAGCCTATCATAATTCATAGTGCATACTTATATTTTTGCATAGTTGGGAAATTATATACTTTCAAACGCATATATTCAGAGTTCTTTTACACAGTCTTATGACCTATCCTGAAGGTTCTAGCATTTACCATTTTGCTGAAACATAGTCACACCCTCCACTCCTGGACTCATGCTGTTTCTAATCATCATGAAGTCATTAATATTAAGAGAGAGTACTTTCCTAAGAAGGGAAAAGTCATCTACTGCTAATACAGATTACAGAAAATATGTATATTGTTACACAAGCAAGCCTTATGCCCACAGCAGCCATCGACACTCAAGGAGTCTCATATCTGGGTTCTGTCACAGAGGCAGGAATCATGCCACTTTATCCCCACCAAGGCCACGCTGGTCTTGGCAAAATTGTGACAAATAGTTTATCTCAAAATGTGTATTTCTCTGAGATGAGTGGTTTTCTATGTTGCTTTTCACACCACTGGTTCTTTTATCATTTAAGACTGAAAGTCTGTATGTTCTTTTAATATTTACTAGAGATAACAAGAATTTCACATAGTATCCAATGAGAGATTGAATACTCATAATTGTTAATGTGTGGCAAGATAACCTTTCAGATGTATGTTGCTATTTTACAATGAATAGAATTAAAGTTTGTAATCTCAAGAAATATTCCTAGACTCTTAAACTGAATATTCTAATAGAGCAGTCGTGGACCCAGTTGATTCATCTCTACAACTCTTTGCATTTCTCTTGTATGTCTGACAACATGACAGATCTATTAGACTAAAGATGAAGGAAGTCAGGCAAGCTTCTATTCAGTGTGAAAGGAGGATTTTCTGTCCTTTCCACAGGTTTTACAGTTGTTCAGTCATAGTAGCATGTGAGAAAAAAAAAAGCTCACATGGATTCTGATAGCAAGGAATCCTTGTTTTCTAGGGTTGAAACAGTCCATTAGGATTCAGAGTTGGTCTAGATTTGTGTTTTAGTCTAGGGATTGTCAACATCTATTACAAAGAACCTCTACTAGGTATTTTAGCAATATTCTGCCTCAAATTCTCTAACGTCCCAAAAGAGCAAAAACTAAAAAGAAGGATGATTCAATCTATCACTGTGAAGAATAGGTAGAACTCAGTTGTACCTAGAGAACTCGTCAACTGTGTAAGGGTAAGGGGTCAGAAAGTTTATTGCTTACTTTCTACCTTTATATGCAATTTTAAGTGTTTATGGAGGGAACAGAATCAAACTAGGCTTCTTGGAACAAAAATTTTATCAAATTGTATGATTCCCTAAATCTGTTTTCACTAAATATAATTTTAACCATAACTCTTGGAAAGCTCCATGAGCTATGTTTTTCAGAGTGTTATTATTGATATTACTATATGAAATTATAACATCATAGCAAATTTAGCCATTTATATTCAATTATATTAGCAACTAGCATATATATATATATATATATATATATATATATATATATATATATTCATTCTCCATAATCATATATTCTGTGCTAGATTGTACTTTTCTGATATGCACCAGGCCTAAATTCAATATTTAGAAACACACACACACACACACACACACACACACACACACTTTTTGTTTCTCTAGGAACACCATTTATGCTTCATTTCCCTGCAGGAATTTGAATTAATGTAATGTTTTTTACTGTGGCTTCTTCTTAACATATCTTCAAGGAACTCTAAAAAACTTTGTGTGACTAAATGTGTTTATTTAGTCTCTAAATGCTAATCTACATGAAGTCTAAAACCTGTATGATTCTAATATGTAGGATATAAATGTATAAATTTACATTAAATTTATATTAAGGTAATAACCAGACATTACTTGTAACATATTCTGCAATGAATAAATAAAACTTTGTCTAATTTCATTTAGAAAGATAATTTTAATATTATTTCCCCCTATTTTGTCTCTACAGAAAGTTCTGAGAAAATTCATTTATGTAAAATATTAGACACAAACAAAAATGTTTTGAAATTTCAGTGGCCCTTAATACGTTGAAATCTTTCAGTATTTTGTACTAGATAAATGATATTTTGTCATAAAAATGATTTTAATGATTATCTATCTTGCACCCAAAGTTTGCACATATAGTGTGCACTACAGAAAAAATGGAAACTATGAGAAGCAATACATTTCTTTCATAAAGTTAAAAAAGAAGGAATGAATGAAAGATAAAGTAAAATGTTGATTGTAAGACAGAATTGATTATACATTGCAAATGTTGGGTCAATTTTTAGTTGCATTGTCAATGTATTAAGATGTGTACTATTTATAGTAAAAACTATATGTTGACACTCTCCAACTAATTTCTTAAAGGTACCTGGGTCAAAGCTGTATACATTTGTGTAATTGCTCTAATGTGCCCACAGGGAGTGCACTCTTGAAGATGGAGGTATGAAAAGAGTATAATGGTAAATGTACCCTATACATGAAGGCATGGATCTCTGGGGGACATACTGAAAACATGTGGGTCTGGTGGAAGAACTGTGTGTGTGTGTGTGTGTGTGTGTATGTGTGTATAAAATGGCAACCACACCCACCAAATTAGCAGAGCACAAGAAGGTTATGTATTGAATCAAAAAGTCTCATGTAAATTGAAGCATTGTGTGACACAGAAGATGCCAGCAGCATGAGTAGAACTAGACAAAATGGTGAACCTTGAAACCATGCCACAAATGACAAAATTACACTGAGAGCACGCATGAGCTGCTACACTGATTTTCACATAGAAGATTTAATTCTGGGATTTGGTCTCAATGCCAGACTTCTAGAAGGAAACTCAGTGCAGGTGCTGGGTATAAGAGCAGAAGCAATGATTATTATTTGAAACAATAACCATAAAGAAGATGGTTAGAAGCATCCATTTGTGAATGGTTAAAAATACAAAATTCATTAAAGTTGGAAAATAATTGAGGTGGGCGAGTAAAGTTACTTTTGTTCGTAAACTTGATTAAAATGTTGAAATGAAACTAGATATGGCCATTGTTAGTTATAAACTAAAAGAATGAGGCTTCTGGTGTACACCAAGCAGCTTATCAAGCCCATCCCACAGCTCTACCTGACTCGAAAGAGACTGGATATAATCCTACACATAAAGTGAGAGAACCCCACCTCTCCACTCTAATCTTCCCACTGGAAGGGACTACAGCAAGCCTAGCAGCCATGGGCTCTGTTCCAGTAGAAACTCCATCTACCTTCCAGTCTGGAACAGTACACCATGCTCCAACCCACTGCCCTGCCTACCTTCCAGGAGGCCTGCTCCAACACAAGACATGCAGCTCCACCTGCCTCCAGAAAGACCTTCTCAACCCAGAACACTCAGGCCAAGCAAAAGCAGAGGCAACTAGATAGCGAAAGGCAAGTGCAAGAATATAATCAACAGAAGCCAGTACAAGATGGCACCATCAAAATCCAGCTCTTCTACTACAGTAAGCCCTGGAAACACTAACACAGCTTAAGAGGAAGACTATGAACCTTAAATTCCATCTTGTGAAGACAATAGAGGCATTTGAAGAGAAAACAAATAAATCCCTTAGAAAAACACAGGAAAACACAATCAAAGAGGCAAAAGAAGCCTTTGAAGAGGAAACAAAAAGTCCCTTAGAGAAATACAAGAAAATATAATCAAGGGAAGGAAATGAATTAAGTAGTCTAAGACCTAAAAATGGAAATTGAAGCAATAAAGAAAACATAAATGGAGGAAAAACCAGAAATGGAAAATCCAAGAAAGAGAACAATAACTACAGACACAAGCATCACCAACAGAATACAAGATCTCGAAGAGATAATCTCAGGCATAGAAGATGCCATAGAAAAAATAGATACATCAATAATACACCAATCAAACAAAATACTAAATTGAAAAAAATTATAACTCAAAACAACCGTGAAATTTGGGACACTATGGAAAAACCAAACCTAAGAATAATAAGAATAGAAAGCATGAAGATTCTCAGTTCAAAGGCCGAGAAAACATCTTCAACAACATGCAAAATAATTTTCCCAAACCTAAAGAAAAAGATGTCTACAAACGTGCAAGAAGCTTTCAGAACAGTAAATAGATTGGACCAGAAAAGAAAATCCTCTCACCATATAATAATCAAAATACTAAACATATACGATAAAGAAAGAATATTAAAATCTCCAAGGGGAAAAGGCCATGAAAAATATAAAGGCAGACCTATCTGAATTTCACCTGACTTCTCAGCAGAGACTCTAAAAGCCAGAAGATCCTAGACAGACATCTTACAGATCCTAAGAAACCACAGATGTCAGCCTAGACCACTATACCCAGCAAAACTCTCAATAACCATAGCTGGACCAAACAAGATGGTTCATGAAAAAAAAAAAGATTAAACAATATCATTCTACTAATCCAGCACTACAGAGGGTTCCAAAAGGAAAATTCTGATATAAGGAGGGTAGCTATACCCAGGAAACCACAAGAAATTAATCATACCACACCAAAATGAAAACATCAAAATAACAGTAACTAACAATCATTGGTCATCAGTATCTCTCAACATCAGCAGGATTAATTCACCAAGTAAGTGACATAAGGTAAGAGAAATGATACATAAACAGAATCTATCATTCTGCTGCATAGAATAAACACACCTCAGAAACAAACATCAAACTATTATTGAGTAGAGAGTTTGTTCAGTTTCCATGAGTATGTGGGCTTTCTATTGTTTCTTTTGTGTTGAAGTCCAGCCTTAATCCGTGATGATCTGATAGGATGCAATCTTTATTTTAATTATTCAGTTATTTAAAAATTTTTTCTCTTGGTCTTGTTGATTCTTTGTATTGTTCTCTTTGTCTCAAATTGATTTGTTTCAAACCCAAGTTTGACTATTTCTTGCCATCTAATCCTCTAAAGTGAGTTTGCTTCTTTTTGTTATAGAGCTTTCAGGTGCACTGTTTAGTTATTAGTATGAGGTCTCTTCAATTCTTTATGAGAGTACTTAGTGCTCTGATTTTTTCTCTTAGCGATGCTTCCTTTATTATGTCTCATAAGTTTGGATATGTTGGGCCTTCATTTTCATGAATTCTAAAAATCTTTAATTTCTTTATTCTGATAAAACTAAAGAAAAGGCAGAGAGACAGTATTCACATTAACAAAACCAGAAATGAATTGGGAATCTAACAATGGAAACTAAGAAAATAAAAAATAAATAAATAAAAGAGTAAATTTATTAGATCTTACTTCAATAACCTGTACTCCACATAACAGGAAAATCTAAATGAAATGGTTGAATTTCTACGCAGATACCACATACCAAACTTAAGTCAAGATCAGGTAAACTATCTAAGTAGTCCCAAAAACCTCTAAGGAAATACAAGCAGTCAAAAGTCATCCAACCAAAAAAAAAAAAAAAAAAAGCCTAGGAACAAATGGTTTTAGAACAGAATTATACCAGACTTTCAAAGAAGAGCTAACACCAAAACTCCTCAAATTATTCCACACACACAAAAAGGTGCACTACCTAATTCATGCTATGTGGTCACAGTTACCCTGATACACAAACAACACAAAAATCCAACAAAGAAAGAGAAGTTAGACCAATTTAACCTATGAACAAGGACACAAAAATATTCAATAAAATTCGTGCAAACACAATCCAAGACACATCAAAAATATCATTTATAAGAGTCAAGTAGGGTTCATCACAGGGATTCAGGAATGGTTTATTATGTAAAAGTCCATCAACATACTCTACTCTATAAACAAACTGAAAGACAAAACTCACATGATCATCTTATTAGATGTTGAAAAAGTCTTTGACAAAATTCCACACACCGTCATGTTAAAAGTGTTCGAGAGATCAGGGATTCAAGACACATACCTAAACATGGTAAAAGAAATATACAGCAAGCTAATACCCAATATTAAATTAAATGGAGAAAAACTTGAAGCAATCATACTAAAATCATGGACAAGACAAGGCTGCCCACTTTCTCCCTATTTATTCAATATAGTAGTTGAAGTTCTAGCTAGAGCAATAAGAAAACAAAAAGAGATCAAGGAAGACAAATTGGAAAGGAAGAAAGTAAGATTTCACTATTCTTAGATGATATGACAATATACATAAGTGATCCCCAAAATTCTACCAGAGAACTCATTTGCTGATAAACAGCTTCAATAAAGTAGCTGTATATAAAGTTAACTCAAAATATCAGTAGTCCTTCTTAATACAAATGACAAACTGACAGAAAGAAATTATGGAAGCAACACCCTTCATAATAGTCATAAACTATATAAAATATCTTGGCTTAACTTTAGCCAAGCAAGTCAAAGATTTGTATGACAAGAACTTCAAGTCCCTGAAGAAAGAAGTTGAAGAAGATATCAAAATGTGAAAAGATTTCCTTGTTCATTGATCATTAGGGCTAACATAGTGAAAATGTCCATCTTTTAAAAAGCAATCTAGATACTTCATTCAATCCCCATCAAAATTCCAACACAATTTTTTACAGACCTTGAAAGAGTAATTTCAGCTTCATATATAAAACCAAAAAATCCAGAAGAGCCAAACTAATCCTGAGCAATAAAAGAACTTCTTGGGGAATCACCATCCCATACCACAAACTATACTAGAGAGCAATAGTGATTTAAAAAAACCCTGCATGGTCTTGGTACAGAGACAGAATGATCAACCGAACAGAATCATAGAGACATATATAAACCCACACTCTATGGACTTTCAAGAAAGAAGCCAAAACCATAAATGGAAAAAATACAGCATTTTCAACAAACAGTGCTGGTCTAATTAGATGTCTGCATGTAGAAGAATGCAAATAGATCTCTATTTATCATCCTGCACAAAATTCAAGTCCATGTGGATCAAGGACCTTCACATAAAACTGGATACATTAAACCTAATAGAAGAGAAAGTGAGAAAGAGCCTTGAATGCATTGGTATAGGAGGAAATTTCCTGAACAGAACACCAATGGCTCAGACTCTAGAACAATTGATAAATGAGACTTCATGAAATTGAAACGCTTCTATAAGGCAAAGGACACTATCAATAAGATGGAACAGCAACCAACAGAATGGGAAAAGTTCTTCCCTAACCCTACATCTGACAGAGGGCTAATATCAAAAATATATGAAGAACTCAAGAAGTTAAACTTTAACAAACCGAATAACCCAATTAAAAAATGGGGCACAGAACTTAACAAAGAATGGCTGAATGAGGCATGAGCAATCTCTATTGGCCAAAGAGCACTTAAAGAAATGCTCAAAATTGATAGTCATCAGAGAAATCCAAATCAGAATGACACTGAGATTCTTACACCAATCAGAATGGCTAAGATAAAAAATTCTAACGACAGCAGATACTGGTGAGAGTGTCGTGGAAAAGGAACATTCCTACATTCCTGATGTAATTGCAAACTTGTAAAATCAATTTAAAAAATTAATCTGGCTATTTCTCAAAAAATTAGAAATAGTTCTACCTAAAATCTCAGCTATACTGCTCCTGGACATATACTCAAAAGACGCTCCATCATACCCCCAAGGACACATGCTCCACTATGTTAATAGCAGCTTTATTCATGATAACTAGAAACTGGAAACAACCTAGATGTCCCTTAAATGAAGAATGGATACAGAAAATGTGGTTCCTTTACATGGTGGGATACTATTCAGGTGTTAAAAACAAGGACATCATGAATTTTACAGGCAAATGGTTGGAATGAGAAAATATCATCCTTAGTAAGGTAACCCAGACCCAAAAGGACAGGCATGGTATGTACTTACTGATAAGTACATATTAGCCATGAATTACAGAATACTATGATATACCTCCCAGCCTCATATAAGTTAAACAAAAAGGAAGGCCCAACCAAGGATGCTCAAATCACACTTAGAAGGGGAAACAAAATGGTCATATATGGCAAAGGAAGCATGGGAATTGAGGTGAGGAGAAGGGGAGGGGAAAGGAATGGGGAGGCAGGACCAGATAGGAAGGGACAGGACAGAGGCCCAGGAGAATGAATGAAAATCTTCAGCTGCCAGGGTAGTAGGGAGGGGAGAATCTCTAGGCATTCTAAGAGACCTGAGATAGGGGATGAGCCCAGGATTCAATGCTGGTGACCTTAGCTTAGATGCCTAACAGTGAGAGTATGGAACCTGAAGGGGGTACCTCCTATACCCAGGCAGCACTCCAGTGGAGGAATAAGGACACCAACCCATAAAACTTTCTACACAAAATTTGACCTGTCTAAAAGAAATGCAGGGATCAAAGAAAGGGCCTACCAATAACTAGCCCAACTGGAAACTCATCCCATGGTTAAGTACTAATCCTGGACATTATTATTAGTACTCTGTTACGGTTGGAGACAGAAGCCTAGACTAACTGTTCTGTGAGAGGCTAGAACTGAAACAAATGCAGATGTGGTTACAGCTAAACATTAGAAGGAGGTCAGAGACACTTGCTATGGCTGAGCAAGGCACATATGAATAAATGAGTATAGCAAAATGTTATTAGGATTCACTTTATTATGACTTTTTAAAAAACAACAGTAATATTTGTTTCCTCCTCAAGATCTCTTGTCTGTCTAATCTCTGGCTTTTGGTTACCCAAGCAGAGTTACAAATGGATTCCATAACATGGAATGGGCCAGAAGTCCAGTAAGGTTTTGGCTGGCTACTCTCATAGGATTTGGGCCACAATTGATCTAGTATATCTTGCAGGCAGGACACTATTGTAAATCAAAGGATTTGTGGAAGTGTCTACATTTCTCCTTTGGCAGTGTTCAGCAATCCTTCTTGCACTAAATACTCTAGCACATATTAGCAAAGACTCTTATTTTAGGCATCAGCTCTGTTTATCTATGCTCAGTAACTTTTGCAGGTATTGCCTTCAGCAATCAGGTCCTACTATCAGGTTGTATGGAACAATCTGCAGCCATGGAAACAGCCTAGGTTGCTTGAGGATTCCTATGGAGCACTTTTGGCCAACAACTCAATTAGATGTAACCCAATTCCATCACTAGAATCTTCTTTTAGCAACAAGACATGGCCAGCTGAGATACTGTTTCTCCCATTACTTTGGCAATTTCATTGAGAACTCTGTGCTGGTTAGCTTTATTTCAACTTGACATAAGTTAAAGTTATCTAAAAGGAGAGAGGAATCTCAATTAAGAGACTGGCTCCATAAATCTTGGAGTAAGCGTGTAGGGAATTTTCTCAGCCCGTTGATGGTGGTGCCATTCTTATCCTGGTGGTCCTGGGTTCTATAAGAAAGTAGTCTGAGCAAGGCATAAGAAGAAGGCAAGAAAGCAGCCCCTATTTATCAGCTCCTGCCTCCAGGTTCTTGACCTGACTTCCTTCAATGATGGACTATGATGTGGAAATGTAGCCAAATAAGCTTTCTTCTTCCCATGTTGCTGTGGTCATGGTGTTTATCGCAGCAATAGTAACACTAATACATGCTGGTACAAGGATAGTGGGATACTGCTGTGAGAGACCATGCATATTGGGAAGGGGATTGAAACTGGGATAGAAAAGCCATTGAGTGTTGAGATCTCATTAGGCTCTTCTGTACAAGTTTGGAAGATAGGAATCTTGAGGGCAGTGCAGATGTCTGAGGCCTAGCTTGTGGTGTTTCAGAGCAAAGTTTAAAGGCTATTGGAGCCTTTGTTGTTTTGAAATAGGACTCCGTGGTTCTGGTTTCCTGGGGACAGGAAACCATAATTGGCTATGATTAATAAGATATCAGAACTTCTAAAGTGAAATGGTTGCTTTTCTGGAGTGCTTGATACTGATCAGAGGGAGCTAAGAAACAACTGGTGATTAATGAGGTAAAATCTTCTGAGAAGGCTTTCCTGAGAGTAAGCATACAGAAGCTGTGTTCTAGAGACATCCAAGTTTGTACTTCATGCTGGCTACTGAGCCAGCCAGGTAGTGTGTGTTTTGAAGGCATGAAAGGGTTGTGGAGATGAGCTGGGGATTGGTAGTATGAGAGACCTGGAGAGGCCATTGGTGAAGGTGCTGTCTCAGTGATGGTTAAAGGCCCAGCATTGAAGGAGTCATGCTAAGAAGTTGATTGGGACTTGACACCATAAGAGAGACTAGGAGAGGCTATTGGTGAAAGCAATTGTACCAGACCACAGCATGTTTGATGATGCCAGTACAGTGGGACAACTACCAAGAACACGCCTGAGCTTAGAAGACCAGCTTTGTGTGTTGCAGAGGCCAGAGCCTATGAAGTGATCCAGGCCTTTGGGAGGAGCCCTGAAGACTGTGTAAGTGGGTCCCACACAATGGATACTGTGTTACTTACACTGCTGGGAATTTAGTTTTGCTTTTATCTAGTTGTGACTGTGTCCTGACTCTTCTCTCTTTACATATTTAACTTAATTTTGATTTTAATAGGAGCCCACAGTTGAGAGATTTCAAACTTTCAAAAGAGATTTTGGATTTTTAAAGAGACAGGAAGGGTATTTTAAAGGCACTGAAGTTTTAGTGTGTTTGAACTTGTAAAAACTGTGGGCTTCTTACAGTTATTTATATTTGTAATGTGAAACCCAGGGATAATTGAAAAAGAGAAGGTTGGGGTTTAACACTGATATGTTTATGTGTCAAGTTTACAAGGAGTCATTTGTGCTGAATAAATTTATGTTAACTTGAAACAAGTCATCTGAGAGGAGAGAACCCCATGCCTTCATAAACTCAGGCTGGAGGAAAGCTTGTAGGGCAGCTTCTTAATTAGCAATTGATGTGGGAGAGCCTAGCCCATTATAAGTGCTGCCACCCATGTTCTGGTGGTCCTGGGTTCTAAAAGAAAGCAGATCAAGCCAGCCATGAGGAGAAAGCCAATGAGCAACTCTCATCCAGCCTTCATGTTCTAGCCCTGTTTGAGTTTCTGTCCCAACTTCATTCATTGATGGCCTATGATGTGGAAGTGTAAGCCAAATAAACCTCTCCTTCCCAAGTCGCTATGGTCATGGTGCCTCATCACAGCAATAGTAACCCTAATTAAGACAATTGTCTTCATATGTATATATATTTTAGGAAGCTTCTACTGTATTTGACACATCATATGTCCATAACTTTAGTTCTCTCACTTCTATTCCCATCCTTGACCCGCTCTCCCATCTCCACTCCACCTTCCCATTCCAGCCTTTTGCTCACATTCATAGCTATCTATTTTGCTTTTCTAGTAAGATCTATCTGTGTCCCCCTAATCCTGTATTCTATATACCTAATCTCTGAGGTACTCCAGATTATAGCTTGGGTATCATTGACTTAACAGCAAATATCTACACATAAGCAAATATATACCATATTTGTCTCTCTAGGTATAGGATACCTCAATCAGTATGATTTTTTTCCAGTTTCATCAATTTTGCTGTTAATTTTATGACACCATTTCTTAAAACAGCTAACTAATACTCTGCTGTATAGGCACTAGATGTTCTTTAGATATTCTTCTGTTGAGAGATATTTAGGTTATTTACAGTTTCTGGCTATTATAAATAAAGCAGCAGTAAACATGGCTAAGCAAGTGTCGTGGTCGTGTTAGGTGACATGTCCTTTGATTTTATGCTGAAGAGTTGTATAGATGAATCTTAAAGTAGGTTGATTCCCATCTTTCTGAGGAACTACCACACTGATTTAAATAGTAAATATACAAGTTTACACTCCTAAAACCAATAGATGAATCTATTCTTTTTCCACATCCTCACCAGCATGAGCTGTCACTTGTTTTATTGACTTAGCCTTCCTGAGTGGTGAAAAATAAAATCACAAAGTAGTTTTGATTTGCATTTTTGTGAAGACTAAGGATGTTAGAAATGGATTTCTTTAAGTGTGTCTCAGCTATTTGAGTTTCCTATTTTGAGGATTTCCTGTAGCAAAAATTTTTAATCTATAAATCTCAGTGGGAGGTTCCTGCTGACCACTCCAATGGTTTAAGTTCCTGAATAAAAGACACGCACATAGCCTTTATATTTTGATATGCCTTAATCAGTACAATTGTTAGGCCACTTTCTAACCTCCATGCAGTTTATCTACCTCACTCTAATAATCCCAAGTTATTATTTACTGAAAGATATCTTCCACCTGGCTGCTCTGGACCTAGAGGGCTGCCAAACCAGTCTGCTCTCTCTTGGCCCCTACACTTGTCAGCTATGCCTTTGTCTTCCACTATTCACAGGCATGATGTCTCTCCTCCTTCTCCTTCTCCTTCTCCTTCTCCTTCTCCTTCTCCTTCTCCT
>NW_021604596.1:7246837-7328756 GCF_004785775.1 Grammomys surdaster
TCCTTCTCCTTCTCCTTCTCCTTCTCCTTCTCCTTCTCCTTCTCCTGGCATGATGGACCTCCTTCTTCCTCCTTCCTCTCTATCCTCAGCCCAGGAATCCTAAAAGTCCAGTCTCTGTCTGCTCTGCCCATCCATTGGCTGCCAGCATCTTAATTTACCAATTGGAACCATCTAAGGGCAGAGTCCCAGAATCTATGTGACGACACTCTCTTACAGTTTATGGGGAGCGTGATTAGCAATTGTAACTTAAGCAACTAAAATTTACTGTTTATATTTATATACAATTTTTAGATTAAGTTTTCTTGATGTCTAGATTTTTGACTATTTTTGTCTAGGTTTTTTTTATATTAGCCCTTTATTGAATGTATAATCGGTAAAAATCTTTTCCCATTCTGTAGTCTGCCACTTTTCCTGAAAGACAGGGTCTTTTCAGTCGAAGATTCTCAGTTTCATGAGGTCTATTCATTAATTGTTGATCTGAGTGCTTGTGATGACAGTATTCTGGTCAGAAAGAGTTTGCCTGTAGCACTAACTTCAAGGCTTATTACCCCCTTTCTCTTTTCTCAGGTTCACTGGATCTGGTTTTATGTTTAGGTCTTTGATTTGCTTAGAGTTGAATTTTATGAAGGATGATGAATGTGGATCTATTTGGATTCTTCTACATGTGAATATCCAGTATAATCAGCACCATATATTGAAGATGACACTTTCCTCCTGTGTGTATTTCTGGCATGATTATCAAATATCAGGTGTCCACAGGTCTTGGACTTTAGTTATTAACCCTTGTTCAATGTGTCTGTTTTTATGCTGATACTATGCTGGTTATTATTAGTATTAGTATTATTAGTATTATTATATCATCACAATCATCACCATCATAGCCTTGTGGTATAATTTGAATCTGGGGCTAGTGATGTTTACTGAAGTTCTATTCTTCTTCAAGATTATTTTAAATATCCTGGTTTATTTGTGTTCTCATATGAAGATGAAAATAGTCCTTTAGAGATCTGTGAAGAATTGTGTTGGAATTTTGATAGGGATTGCATAGAATCTGTAGATTGCCTTTGATAGGATGGTCATTTTCACTACATTAAACCTACAAATCTATGGTAATGGGAGATCTTTTCCTTCTTCTGATTTCTTATTACTTTTTTCTTCAATGTCTTGAATTTTTATCATACAAGTCTTTCACTTTTTTGACTAGAGTTATCTCAAGATATTTTTACCTCATGATATTTATTGAGGTCATTGTGAAAATTTTCATTTCACTATTTCTTTCTTTGTCATTTTTATATAGGAGAACTTCTGATTTTTGAGAGTTAATTTTGTATCCAGCTACATTGCTGAAAGAGTTTATCAGCAGTAGGAGTTGCCAGATAGAATTTTATGGTCACTTACATGTACTATGACATCATATAAATAAAAATATTTTGGGCCCAGAGCTGATCCTGTGCTATAGTTCTCCATACCCAAATACCACTGGGAGAGAGATGGACTCCTAGGAGTGCTGACATGCCTTTAAGCACAGGTAAGACCACCATTCCAACACTTCTTCTCTGAGGGACACACCCAGAGCCCCTCAGAACACAGGAACCGAGGATCAGTATGTTTCCGACTGTGCCTGGAGCTGATCCTGTGCCACAGCTCTGTATGCCCCAAAACCACAGGGAGAGAGCTGGGCTTCCAGGAGTGCTCACATACCTGTGAGCACAGGTAGCACATCCACTTCTCCTCAAATTCCTAGCCGAAGAGAGACCCGCCCAGAGACATCAGGACACAGGAACCAAGGAACAGCTGGGGACAAGATCCTTCCAGTTAATCTGCACCCCAGAGCTGACCCTGTGCCAAAGCTCCCCACATCCAGATTCCTCCCAGAGAGATCTGGTCTCCCAGGAGTACTGACACACAGGCTTGCAGAAGGGACAAGGCACCGTCAGAGACAACAAGACCAGCTAACACCAGAGAAAACCAGATGGCGGGAGGAAAGAGCAAGAACATAAGCAACAAAAACCAAGGCTACTTGACATCATCAGAATATTATTATTCCACAATAGCGAGCCTTGGATACCCCAACACACCAGAAAAGCAAGACTCTGATTTAAAATCACATCCCATGATGATGATGATAGAGAACCTTAATAAGGACATAAATAACTCCCTTAAAGAAAGATAGAATACAGGTAAAAAGGTAGAAACCCTTAAAGAGGGAACACAAAAATTTCTTAAATAATTACAGGAAAACACAACTAAAAAGGTGAAGGTATTGAACAAAACCATCAAGGATCTAAAAATGGAAATAGAAACAATAAAAAAAATCACAAAGGGAGACAGCCCTGGAGAAAGAAAACCTAAGAAAGAGAACAGGAGTCATAAGTGTAAGTATCACCAACAGAATATAAGAGATAGAAGAGAGAAACTCAGATGCAGAAGGTACTATAGAAAACACCAGGGGCCCACCCAATGCAGCCGAAAAGGAGTGCGTGGTGCTGGGAGTGGGTGCAGCCTACATGGCCTAAGACAGGGCTCTCACCCTCCTTTCACCCACATCAGAGTCCCTTGACGTTGCCCATCGTCGACAGCCTAAAGCCTTCGACCATCGATGTGACTCATCTCACATCAGTGTTTTGGGGTTGTGAACTTGTCTAAGACCCCCCATAATTAGACATCCAAATTCAAAACTCACATAGTTGGGATTGAACATAAGACGCCTTCTCTAACTAAACAGAGAAGGGGGAGATGCCAGAAGCCAGGATCCTCGCCCTTACCCTTACCCCCTACCTTTCCCCACCTGCACAATGTCCTCTGAAGCTTGGCAACTGCAAGATCCTGCTTAGCAACTGCAGATAGACTCAAAGCAGAGTACCATGTCTTCTTAAGAATAGCAGGGAGACCATAACTCAAGCAGTGTACCATATCTTCTGAAGAACTGCAGGTAGATCATAATTCAAGGCAGTGTACCATATAGACCATGACATGTTTCAAGGCACAGGCCAAGAAGATTTTGTACTTTTCCACCACCTGGACCCTCTTACCCCCTCCCCATGTAAAACATGCTATAAAAAAGCATTTCATGTTCAAAAAAAAAAGAAATTAAAAAAAAATTAAAAAAAAATAAATAAATAAAATGAAGTAAAAAAAAAAAAAGAAAACATCGACACAACTATCAGGAAAATGCAAAATGCAAAAATTTCCTAACCCAAAAAACATCCAGTAAATCCAGGACACAATGAGAAGACCAAACCTAAGGATAACATGTATAGAAGAGAGCGAAGAATCCTAACTTAAAGGGGCATTAAAAATCTTCAACAAAATTATCGAAGAAAACTACCCTAACCAAAAGAAAGAGATGCCTATGAACATACAAGAAGCCTACAGAACTTCAAATAGACTAGATCAGAAAAGAAATTTCCCCTGTCACATAGTAGTCAAAACCTAAATGCACAAAACAAAGAAAGAGGAAAGAATATTAAAACCAGTAAGGGAAAAAGTCAAGTAATATGTAAAGGCAGACCTATCAGAATTACATCAGACTACTCACCAAAGACTATGGAAACTAGAAGACTTGGGCAGATGTCATACAGAGCCTAAGTTAATACAAATGGCAGACCAGGCTACTACACTCAACAAAACCCTCAATTACCATAGATGGAGAAACCAAGATATTTCATGAAAAAACCAAATTTACACAATATCTTTCCACAAATCTAGCCCTACAAAGGATAATAGAAGGAAAACTCCAACACAAGGAAGGAAACTACACCCAAGTAAAAGCAAGAAAGTAATCTTTCAACAAACCCAAAATAAGATAGACACACAAACATAATTGCACCTCTAAAAACAAAAATAAGTGGGAGAAACGATCACTATTCCTTAATATCTCTTAACATCAATGGTCTCAATTCCCCAATAAAAAGACATAGACTAACAGATTGGATAAACAGGATGCAGCATTTGGCTGCAGAAAAGAAACACACCTCAGTGACAAAGACAGGCACTACCTCAGAATAAAGGGCTAGAAAACAAATTTCCAACCAAATAGTTCCAAGAAACAAGCTGGAGTAGCCATTCTAATATTGAATAAAATTGACTTTCAACCAAAATAAATAAATAAATAAATAAATAAATAAGGAAGGATACTTCATGCTTATCAAAAAAAAATCTACAAAACTCTCAATTTGAACATCTATGCTCCAAATGCAAGGTCACCCACATTCATAAAGAAACTTTGCTAAAGCTCAAAGCACACATTGAACCTCACACAATAATGATGGGAGACTTCAGCACCCCACTCTCAACAATGGACAGGACATTGAAACAGAAACTAAACAGAGTGAAACTAACAGTAGTTATGGACCAAATGTGTTTAGCAGATATCTATAGAACATTTCATCCCAAAACAAAAGAATAGAATTTCTTCTCAGCACCTCATAGTACCTTCTCCAAAATTGAAAAGACACAAAAGAGGCCTCAACAGATTCAAGAAGATTGAAATAATCCCTTGCATCCTATTAGATAACCACAGACTGAGGCTGATCTACAATAACAACAAAAACAACAGAAAGCCCACATATACATGAAAGCTGAACAATGCCCTACTTAATAACTTGGTCAAGGAAGTAATAAAGAAAGAAATTAAAGACTTTTTATAATTTATTGAAAAGAAAGGCAGAACATACCCAAACTTATGGCACACAATGAAAGTAGTGCAAAAAGGAAAACTCATAGCTCTGATGCCTCCAAAGAGAAACTGGAGAGAATATACACTAACACTTGACACCACACCTAAAAGCTATAGAACAAAAACAAGCAAATATACCCAAGAGGAGTAGACAGCAGGAAATAATCAAACTCAGGGCTGAAATCAACCAAGCAGAACCAAAAAGAAACATGCAAAGAATCAGTCAGGAGCTACTTTTTGAGAAAATCAACAACAAGATAGATAAACCGTTAGTCAGATTAACCAGAAGGCAATCCAAATTAACATAATCAGAAAAGAAAAGGGGGACAGAACAACAAAAACTGAGGAAATTAAAAAAATCATCAGATCCTACTACAAAAGCCTATACTCAACAGAACTTTAAAATCTGGATGAAATAAACAATTTTCTAGACAGATACCAAATATCAAAGGAACACTATCCAATTCATTCTATGAAGCCACAGTTACACTGAAACCAAAACCACACAAAGACCCAACAAAGAGAACTTCAGACCAATTTCCCTTATAAATATCAATGCAAAAATACATAGTAAAATTCTCACAAACTGAATCCAAGAACACATCAAAATGACCAGTCGCCGTGATCAAGTAGACTTCATCCCAGGGATGCAGGACTGGTTCAATATATGGAAATCCATCAACATAATCCACTACATAAATAAACTCAAAGGAAAAAACCACATGATCATTTCAATAGATGCTGAAAAAACATTTGACAAAATTCAACATTCCTTCATGTCAAAAGTCTTGGAAAGATCAGGAAGTCAAGGCCCATACCTAAACATAGTAAAAGCAATATATAGCAAACCAGTAACCAACATCAAACTAAATGGAGAAGAATTTGAAGCAATTCCACTAAAATCGAGGACTAGACAAGGCTGCCCACTCTCCCTATTTATTCAATATAGTACTCGAAGACCTAGCTAGAGGAATTAGACAACAAAAGGAGGCCAAAGGGATACAAATAGGAAAGGAAGAAGTCAAAATATCACTATTTGCAGATGATATGATAGTATACTTAAGAGACCCTAAAACTTCCACCACAGAACTCCTAAATCTGATAAACAATTTTAGCCAAGTGGCTGGATATAAAATCAGCTCATACAGATCAATAGCCTTCCTATACTCAAATGATAAATGGGCTGAGAAAGAAATTGGGGAAGTGACACCCTTCATAATAGTCCCAAATAATATAAAATACCTTGATGTGACTCTAACCAAGCAAGTGAAATATCTGTATGACAAGGAGTTCAAGTCTCTGAAGAAAGAAATTGAAGAAGGCCTCGGAAGATGGAAAGATCTCCTATGCTTGTGGATTGGAAGGATTAATTTAGTAAAAATGGCCATATTGCTGAAATCAATCTACAGATTCAATGCAATCTCCTTCAAAATTTCAACTCAATTCTTCATAAAGTTAGAAAGAGCAATTCTCAAATTCGTTTGGAATCACAAAAAAATCTAGGATAGCGAAAACTATTCTCAACAATAAAAGAACTTCTTGGTGAATCACCATCCCTGACCTCAAGCTGTACCAAAGAGCAAGAGTGATAAAAAGCTACATGGTATTGATACAGTGACAAGCAGGTGGATCAATGAAATAGAATTGAAGACCTAGAAATGAACCCATATACTTATGGTCACATTATCTTTGACAAAGGATCTAAAACCATCCAGTGGAAAAAAGACAGCATTTTCAACAAATGATGCTTGTTCAACTGACAGTCAACTTGTATAAGAATTCAAATTAATCCATTTTTATCTCCCTGTTCAAAGCTCAAGTCCTAGTGGATCAAGGACCTTCACATAAAGCCAGATACACTAAATCTAATAGAAGAAAAAGTGGTGAACAGCCTTGAACACATGGGCACAGGGGGAAACTTCCTGACCAGAACACCAATGTCTTATGCTCTAAGATCAAGAATCAACAAATGGGACCTCATAAAATTATGAAGCTTCTGTATGGCAAAAGACACTGTTAATAGGACAAAATGGCAACCAACAAATTGGAAAACAGATCTTTACCAATCCTATATTCGACAGATGGCTAATATCCAATATATACAAAGAACTCAATATATACAAAGAACTCAAGAAGTTATACTCCAGAGAACCAAACCCTATTAAAACCCTATTAAAAAATGGGGTACAGAGATAAATAGAGAATTCTCAACTGAAGAAACTTGGGTGGCTGAGAAGCACCTAAAGAAATGCTCAACATCTTTAGTCATCAGAGAAATGCAAATCAAAATGATCCTGAGATTCTACCTTACATCAGTCAGAATCGCTAAGATCAAAAATGCAGGTAGCAGCAGATGCTGGAGAGGATTTATAAAAAGAGAAACACTCCTCCATTGCTAGTGGGATTGCAAATTGGTTCAACCACTCTGGGTATCAATCTGGCAGTTCCTCAGAAAACTGGACATAATATTAGCTGAGGACCCAGCTATACCACTTCTGGGAATATCTCCAAAGATGCTCCAACATGTAATAAGTACATATGCTCCACTATGTTTATAGCAGCCTTATTTATAATAGCCCAAAGCTAGAAACAACCCAATGTCCCTCAACAGAAGAATGGATACAGAAAATATGGTACATTTACACAATGGAATGCTATTCAGCTATTAAATCAATGACTTCATGAAATTCTCAGGCAAATGGATGGAAGTTGAAAATATTATACTGAGTTTTATAACTCAGTCACAAAAGACCACACAAGATATGCACTCACTGATAAGTGGATATTAGCCCAAAAGTTTGAAATACCCAAGATATAATTCACAGACAATATGAAGCTCAAGAAAAATGAAGACCAAAGTGTGGATTCTTCAGTGCTTCTTAGAAGGAGGAACAAAATAATCACAGGAGGAACCAAGATTGGAGCAGAGACTAAAGGAAAGGCCATCCAGAGTCTATCACACCTGGGGATCCATTCTGTGTATGGTCACCAAATCTGATGCTATTGTGGATGCTGAGAAGTCGTTGTTGACAAGAGTCAGATATTGCTGTCTCCTGAGAGGCTTTGCCAGAGTCTGACAAATACAGAGGCGGATGCTTACAGCCAACTATTGGACTCAGTATGGAGTCCCTGATGGAGGAGTTGGAGAAGGGACTGAAGGAGCTGAGGAGTTTTGCAACCTGGTGCGGAGAGTAACAGTGTCAACCAGCCAGAACCACCCCACGCCCCAGTCCTGGACCTCCTAAGGACTAGACCACCAACCAAATAGTATATATATGGAGGGACCCACGGTTCTGGACAATATGTGTCAGAGGGTGGTCTTGTTGGCATCAGTGGGAGAAGAGGCCCTGGGTTCTGAGCGGGATCAACACCCTAATGTAGGGGAATACGAGGGCTAGAAGGTGCAAATGGGTGGATGGATGGGGGACTACCCTCATAGAGGCAGGGGAAGGGGGATGGGATAGGAGGTTTCTGGAGGGGAGACCTGGAAAGGGGATAACATTTGAAATGTAAATTAAAAACATATCCAATAGATGAAAAAGATAAAAAAATAGTTTGACTTCTTCCTTCCTATTTTTTGCCTTTATCTCCTTCAGTTGTCTTATTGCTCTAGTTAAGACTTCAAGTATTATATTGAAGAGATATGGAAAGAGTGGACAACCTTATCTTGTTCTGTGTTTAATAGAATTTCTTTGAGTTTCTCATCATTTAACTTGATATTGGCTATAGGCTTGCTGAGAACTGAATTTACTGTGTTGAGGTATTTCCTTTATATCGCTAATAACTGTAGGTCTTTTATCAATGAATGAGATTTGGATTTTGCCAAAGACCTTTTCTGTATCTAATGAGATGATCATATGAATTTTTCTTTCAGGTTTTTTTATATGATGGGCTATATTTATTTATTTACAATTGTTTAGCCTTTTCTGCTTCTCAGGGACGAAGCCTATGTAGTAGTGGTAGATGATTTTGATGCATTAATTTTATCTGCAAGTGTTTTATTAAAAATGTTTTGCATCTATACTCACAAGAGAAACAGGTTTATAATTATCGTTCTTTGTTGGGTTTTTATGTGGTTTGGGTATTAGACCTACTGTGTCCTTGTAAAATGAATAGGGCTATGTTCTTTCTGCTTCTGTTTTGCAGAATAATTTGAGAAGTATTGGTATTACCTTTTTGAAAATCTTGTAGAATTCTACACGAAGAGCATCTGAACCTGGGGTCCTTTGGTTGGGATATTTTTAATTATTGCTTCTATTTTGTAGCAGGATTTTTCCTGTCCAATTAATTTAAATATTAATACAACAAGAAGCCTATGATTGGACAGGAAAAGGGGAGGCAGAACTAAGAGTTGCAGAGGCACGGGGCTAGACAGGAAAAGGAAAGGGAAGATTATCCAGATTCTTCGTGGCTTTAAATAGCCACAAGTAGCTAGAAATATCATATAGGGATACAATAATTAGGAAAACTTTTCTAATCAAGGTGGGCAGATTGTATCATTATCAATTGGCTCTGAGATTATTGTGTGGGTACATGCAAATTGAGAATTTATTGATATATAAATATGACTGATTATAAATTTCTAGAGTTTTGATTTACTGGGTTACTGAAATTTGGGACTGCTGACCACAGGGATTTTATGGCTAAGAAGGGACTAGCAGCTCTGAGACAAGCAAACCAGAGCTGGGAAGACTTCATAGGGGTAGCCGTGGAGGTAGCAGGGTTGGTAGGGCAGAGAGTAGCTGGGTATAATTCAGGGTATAGTGCCGTTCTTTTTTTAATATTTCCCACAACACTATTTAATTAGGGTTTATGATATATCTATTTAAATTACTTATCTCATATTCATTTAACTTTGATAATGGTGTATATTGAGAAAACTATAATATTTTTAGATTTTTAATTTTGGTAGAGTACGTGTTTTAACGTACTTAAGATTCTCTGAATTTCCTACATGACTGTTGTTGCATTCCTACATTCGTTTCTAATTTTACTTAATTTGGATATTCTTTCTGTAGTAATGGACAACCTTATTTCAGTTTTCTTGTATCTGTTTATACTTGATTCATGTCCTACTATGTGATCAGTTTTGGAGAAAGTTCCATGAGTTGCTGAGAAAGAGCTATACTTGGTTTTGTTTGGGCAAGATGTTCTATAAATATCCATTGGTGTGTAACATCAGTTAGCTCCAGCATTTCTTTGTTTAGTTTTTCTGATATGTTTATTAAACTCTCCCAACAGCAGTGTGCAGGGGATGATTGTATCATTTAATATGTAGTAGTGTTTCTTTTTAAAAGCTTGACTGCCCTTGTGTATGGAACATAGATGTTAAGAATTCCAATGTACTCTTGGTGAAGTTTCCTTTAAGTATGTATGGTCCTTCCCTGTCTCTTGTGTTATCCTTTAAGTATGGAGTGTCCTTCTATATTTCTTCTGATTAGTCTTGGGTTGACATCTATTTTGGTTATACCAGCTTGTTTATTAGATCTCTTTGTTTGGAACATCTTTATCCTTCCTTTTATCAGAAAGTGATATCTACACTTGATGTTCAGGTATATTCCTTGGATTCAACAGAATACTGGATCCTGTTTTAACATATTTTCTGTTAGTCATGTCTTTTTATTGTCACATTGAGACCATTCATGTTGAGAGATATCAATGATCAGTATTTGTTGATTTTTGTTCCTTTTTTTGTTGTTTTTAATGGTGGTGATGGTTATGATGGTGGTAGTGGTGTATATGTTCGTGTGTGTAGGTGTTTTGTTCCTTGGTTTTTGTTGTTCTCTCTGGTTCTTAGGAAAGTGTGGTGGCTTTGAATTTCCTGACATGATGGCCTTCAGGGGTACTAAGGTATAGCCACTGAATGTTTCAGGTAAAATATGTTTCTGGATATTAGGTGATGAAGAGGGGGCAGCCTCAGCTGGTGTGCTGCTCCAGAGCTGGGGAAGAGACTAGAGGATTGGACTAGAGGGAGAGGTGAAGGAGATCTGCAGTCAGCTAGCGTGCTTCCCTGGCACAAGTAGCCTTTGACTTTCAGAGAATACTTGCTGGAGTTGGGTGTTTGGAATAAATAACTGAGTCAGAGGCTGAAAGTTAGGAGGTGAAGATCTGCATGGTTTACTGGAGATAGGGTGTGGCAGAGGGGAGCCCTCAGCAAGTGGTCTGCCTCAGAGGAAGAATGGGACTGTGGGGGAGTTTAAAATTGGAGGAGCAGAGGGAGAAGTCCAGATATGTCAACCCAGTTCCCTGACTGGAGTAGCCTCCTTTTCCTTCTCTTTTTAATTGTTTTAAATTACATTAATTTTCTAAGTTTGTGTGTGTTTGAGTACATTTTCCATGTATGTAGATGTCAGAAGACAAGTTTTCAAAGTTGTTTCTTTCTTCTGTGAGACTACAGCATCTAATTCAGGTTGTCAGGCTTTGGGTCAAGTGCCTTTGTTGGTTCCCCATCCTACTGATCACATTTGAAGTCTGTTAAGCAAGCTGTGTACCATAGCAGAAATGGGATTACATAAGAATTAACATGTGAAATCTATCTGAGAGTTAGAATATAGGAGAAATAGTTGTCCTTTTAGATGATCTGAACGTAAATCATATAAATGTTTGATGTGCTTCACTCATTAAGGTGTTTGAAGTAAAATGTGAAATGGTATGTAGAACACAATCCTCCATCAGATCTCTTATTTTCTGTTTCACTTGTGAGCTTGCCATTGCCTGTGGAAAGTTACTAGATGTCTAACTGTTATTATAGAAAAGGGACAGAATAAAAAAACCAATGAAGCCTTTGTGGCATGTTTACACTTTTTAAAAAAGCAATAAAAGCAGTTTTATGACTACTGACAAGTGAAAGGACTTAAATGTTTTAGAAAGAATACAGAAGTAAAAGAATGAAGCATATAGATAAGAATAAATGACATTGCCCTATATGATATATATATATGTGTGTGTGTGTGTGTGTGTGTGTGTGTGTGTGTGTGTGTGGCTAATAATTGTTCTTATTAATATGTGCTTAGGGACAACCACTTAGGATTGGGATCTCATTCCTGAAAAAACTGTCACTGCCTCCCTTGTAGCCATTGACTATCTGTATAGCTACACATATAGGGGTGCTGGTTTATGAAATTTAACTCAATCCATGTTGGCTTGTCTACAAGTGTAGTCATTACAAATCTTATGCCATTTTTATAAAGACTAAAATTTGACGAGGGTATTAGATAGCAAGTATGAATTTTGAAACATCCATGAAGAAAAGTTATCATTTTAAGTAAAGACACTCCTGACTAGGTTACAATCACCAATAGAGTATAAATATACCTTTTTCCCTTTAAAAAGTGTTTTTAAAACTTGTCAAATATATCAACCAATGACTTGGAACTATCAGAAATTGGCCAACCTAGAATGATAAATATGAAATAGGCCAACTAGGAATCTCACATTCTTTGCTTCGGAGACTTGGAATTGATCTCTATACATTAGAGACTATTTTTGCAAAGTTGTGAAGTGTAGCCCTCACAAATCATTCATTCCCAACACAGGCATTAACTCCGGGAAGACATAAGCAGTCATGTGCATGGTTGTTTGCAGACAGTTATAGCTGAAAACCACAGACAACCTGAGTGCTCATCAACAGGTACCAGCATAAACAGACTGTCTATCTACTTGATGGGATGCTGCACAATAAAGTTAATGAAATGTTGGTTCATTAAAAAAAATGAAATTGATTCCACAATAATTATCCAAGTAAAATTATTCATAGAAAGAACATATAATACTTAATTTCATTTGTACAAAATTGTTTCAAATTGGAGACTCATATATAGACACCCAAAATGAATCCCTGATATCCAGGGCTTCGAGATGAGAGGTGAGCAGTTGGACACAGGAGTGAGAACTTTTTATTTTGGGGGGGGGGGCTTCACAGTCTCAGTGATAATCTTCACAGTCCTCTGTAGAGGTGGTTGATTAATCTTCTTTGATGTCTCCAGCTGTGGCTGTGCACGTTCCCTTGCTGCCCCTCCAAATGCTCTGGATTCTCAAATGAAACACACACACATGCACACATACACCCTTCTATTTTCATATGCCTTAAACATCTGGGTCACTCCTAAGCTTCCAAATTGCTAATGCCTTCCCTCAGATACTTCTGAATTATTACTTACTAAAATCTATATTTTATCTTTGCTATCCCAAACACATATGGTGGCAAGGAGGCTGGAGCCACTCTTCCTTGACTCTTACGTTATTGTAAGCTTTCTCTTCTATAGCTCTCAATCCTGCATCTTATTCCTTTCCTGGCAATGGTGATCGATCTCCATTCTTCCTCTTTGGTCCTCTTGTCCAGAAATCCTAAAGTCCCTCCTCTGTCTTTCTGCCCAGCCTTTGGCTGCTGGCAACTGTACTTAATAATTAGAGCCATCTAGGGACAGGGACCCTGAGCATCTCACATGCAATTTGAGAATCCATATTGCAAGCATTATACCAAGTCCACAAAAGCCCCCCATGCATGGTTTCCACTATCACATTTTTTGTAGAATAATTTGTTAATCATATAGAAGGTAGAGTATCTTTCCAATTAATCTCAGTGCTTCAGGCCATTTATACCTGGTTTCTGTGTGTTTCATGCTGAATATGATGGCTAGTGCTTATGCTGCTATATAATCAGGAGACAGAGGCTGAAGGATTTCTAGAAGTATGAAGTCAGTGGGTAGTCCATAGTTAGTTTCCAGGCAACCTGGACTATAGAGTAATACCCCGCCTTAACCACCTTTCAAAAATAATACATTTTTTCTTTATTATTAAATGTCCTTGGTAGGTCTCTTTTATTCCCACAAGAATGTGTGGAAAGAATACAGTGTAACACAGCTAAATATGCCTGCAGAATATACCTGCCTAGCTCCTTGAATAAATTCAAAGTATTTTTCTATATAAACACTCAGTCAGTAACCATCATTAAATGTTCTGTAAGGAAGCATTATGTATTTACCAGCCTCTTGGAGTCTTCAGAGCAACAGGGATCCTGAGTATAAAAGAGCCTGCTCCAAGTCATGTTTTCTCTTATATTATGCATTTTTCTTTGCTACATCTTTTTTTCTGATTCTGTGATACCTTTTTACATAGTTTTTCATGTTAGCATATTCTATAATAATGCTCACTCTTGGTTGAGTATATCACCTTCTTTAAAATGTTAAGCTTACAGTATAACTGTGTTATCATATCTGATTATGTTAGTGTAATCAACGATAAATGAATTTATTTCACTTGGTAATTAGTATAGGTTTCTAAGCTTATTGAACTCATGACTACCACCACAAATACTTCTTATTGATACTGCTCAAGGCATTATTTAGTAATGATTGTAACCAGTGACACTGGAATTGTGGCTGTTGTAATTGAACAACTGAGTGTCTTATATAATCTGATTCTTCAGTTTGGTTTGTGATCACCCTGCCCAACACTGCAGTTCCCGTGAGCCAGCACGGCTTTGCTGACACTAGAAAGCTTTAAGAATAGCGACCATCTACGGATTCTTCAAGTTCCTCCCTTAACTCAGTCAGCAGAACTGAAAGAAGCTTGAACATATTCATTGAGAAAAACTCAGTAGAAACAATAGCAGAGGGGAGAGAGAGAATGAAGTGTTTTCATTTTTCTTCTTCTACAGGTTACATGTTAGCAAAAATGTCAACAGTAACGCCATCAGTTTTTTAACTGATCTTCTGAACATTAGACTAATATACCCCAAAATAAATCCTGACTTTCTGGGTTTCATTAATGCAAATTGATTCTTAATTAATTCCAATTAGTGTGGTGACGAGCAAAGCATAAATATTTGAAGTGTATCATTCTTTTGTGAGGAATTCAAAATAAGAAGAAAGCTAGAGCTGAAGCCCTGTAGGATGCTCAGGCTTGTGGAATATATTCCCCTGGTTTACTATTATACCAATCCCATGATTGCCTTTGACGGCCTACTAGTTCACAGGAAAATTTTGATTTGCATACTAGGTTAAAGGGACTACAGGCAAAGATTCTAAGGAATCTGACTTTTGATAAAGAATTGGACTCCTTAAATGTAACATGCCTGGCAGTGCAGACTAGTACATTCACTTTTTAATGGCCATGGAGTATTTGAGACTAAGTCAATCCTTCACAGTTATACAGAGAAAAAAATGGAGATCTTAATATTTGGATCACCATTCTGCACAATTTTTAAATATTCATTGGACTAAAAGTGCTGTGGGCTTCTGCAATGAAAACTACACTTTTTATTTGTGATGTTACAAATTAACTCTGGTTCTCTAAATAAATCTGAATACCAAAAGACAAATTATTCATGGAGTTCTCACCTCCCTGGTACTAGAACCCTGTCTCATTACATGGCTGCATACTAACTTTTTTTTTAATAAAAAATATATTGTCCATAAACTTTAATCAAATAGAATATCAAACAGAATGGTGACATCATGATGTATGCAGTGCAGTTTTGATGTTCTATTTATTAAAAGCTTTAACTAGAACTAGGTTTGCAGTTTTCTCCCGTCATCCAATAGATATATACAGCTATATAGAGATGTGGCAAGAAGAGTGTATCTTAGCCAGAAGTGTGTTAAGCATCCCCAGGACTCCATTAGTGATTTCTCTCTTCAGCATATGCATTTGGGAAGCATCCTGTTCTGCCTTTGAGAATAATCACAGATTTTAAAAGTATGCTCATTTTCTAAGATTAAGCAGCTGTTCCTTCTAGGGGAATTGGGGATAAATGAACACATGTTAGTACTGGAAGAAGCTGATATAATCTTAGATACTCTAATATCTTTAAAGAGATGTAGATCTTCATTTCATATCACCAATATACGCATCACATATTTTTATTTGCTCTATGTTGAAGTTATTCAGCATAAGCATGCATAATCAAGCAGCAAAATATATTTAAATATGCATTATAAGTCAAAGTAAGCCTATATGCCCTCTGTGTACTGAAGCAAGACTTCTTGGTGTCCCTAAATATAAGAAGAAAATAAGAGTGTTTCTTTAGGGTGTCAGTTAGGCACCCATCCATATATTTTTGGTTTTGTAAAGTCTTGGCCAAAGTTATTTACTGACTATTACTAACTTCAGATCTTATCAGGAAATGGAAAATAGATCTATCTGTGTTACCTCAAGATTGTAAGATACGGAATACTTTTCAACATGAGCAGACTGTATCCTAGCCTGGAGGAGTGGCATGATCTTCATGGGAAGCTTTAAATAGTGAAGTCAACCATCACGAATAGGGATGAGCTGGCATCTCAATTAGCTTCAAAAATCTCAAGGCTAAAACAACAGGTACAGTAGCAAGCCTGACTATTGTCTAGCTGTGCTCCTTTCCTTTTTAATGATAAATTAATAACCATAGAGTTTTAGTTTGCTTAAATTCATATTGCCTTTTGGCATTATATAGAAAGCCATGCTTAAAATATCCAGATATTTACTAATAATTTTTTAAAAATATTTTCATAACTTGAAATCAGAAACATACAGAGATACATCTTTTGAAGAAATGAGTAATCTATACACATGAACAAAAAAAAAGTGTTGGACAGAGAGATGGCTCAGTGGTTAAGAGGACTTTGTACTCTTCCCAGGGATCTGACATCCCTGTCAAGCAGTTTATAGCCTCCTGTATCTCCATCTGCAGGGATCCAGAACACTCTTCCGGAAAACTTAAGCAGTCATATACATGTGCCATACACATATACACATACATACATACATACATACATATATCATTCATACACACACATACACAATAAAACTATAACTAGATCTTTAAAAATTACAGCAAAAAGGAAAAGTCGGGATTTTTTTTTTTACTAAGCTTAACCATTGTTTCAAGAAGTTTAAATATTGAATAAGTTTAGTGGAAGCATATTTAATGATGTAATTAATAGAAATGTCTGTATTTTAGGCTTAAAACTGAAATGATACAGGAAAATCAAGGATTAAATAACTTACAGATTTAAAGTTATATTCAAATTAAATGTATAGATAGAGCTTTTAAATGCTTTCCTTGGTGAGGGATGTAGCTTATTGCTAAAGCACATGGCTAAAATTCATAAAGCCTTAAGTTCAGTCTTCAACACCACAAAAATAAAATAATATAGACTTGAATTCTTAAAGAGTAAAATGCTGACAGTTACTATATATTGCTTTTAGTCGCCAGGAGCCCAGGATGGCCATCATTGATGACATGACCATTGCTATGCCTTGTAATTCTGCTAAGGCACTATCATTTCACAAGCTGCAGATATATCTTCTGTAACCACAATAAGTACATTTTATATTTACAGTAATGCTACTAACAAAAACTAGAAGAAATATAGACTTCGTAATAAATACCATTCTCAAACTGCAATAAAACGTAACACAATAATAACTCACAATGATATTTTATAACTCCATAAAACACCCATCTGCTTCCCTCAGATAAAATATCTCCCAAAGCCAATCAAAGAGTGGATGGAGTCTTCATTCAGAGCCTAAATTTGGAATCAAAGTTGCTCCATAATCTTGTTAGAAATGAAATTGCTTATTACTTTCAAGTTCCCTCTGAATCACACTCCTACCTCATTACTTTGACTTGGCTTGGTACTACATACCTTTCAGCTGCAACATTAATAGACTCTGTGCTTGATCAAAAATGTGTTGTCATCAGTAAGAAGGCAGATTAGGCAGGGATGAAGAGTATACACTATTCTTATATACATCAGTGATGTGAAGCCCATGTTACCACGAACCGTTTAATATAACCATACTCCACTTTTATATATGGATAACATCTAAGATGTAAAATCTTCAACAACTTCAAGTATATACGAAGTCCATAACAGGTTAAGATTCGATGACAATCTTCCTGCTCCCCTGTCATTACCATAGCTACATTACGATTATTGCATGCTTGGTTTTTTCTCTTCTTGGGAAAATGATTTATATTCTGACAGGGATTTATTTCCTTTGTTTGACATGATATTCTTGATTCCTGTGACACACATTAACCAGGATAAATAGACCAAGATCATTACATATTGTAAAGTTTTTAGATGAACTAGGTCCCCACTAACTCACAGGGACTGGAGTGGAAATTTGCATGTATAAATAACCCAGCAGGAAAAAAGTGCTGCATGCCACAAATAAAGAAATCATCCAGCTTCAGTCTTCACTGCCATGAGAAGCTCAAAGTTAGCCAAATCCCACATTATGTAATTTTGTCCCCTGCAAGTTTTCTTGAAAACACAAAGACAGAGAGCTGTTCTGGTTTGAATCTGAAATGGTCCCACATATTCTCATGACTGGGTACTTGGTCACTAAGGGCTGGTGCTGTTCTGGGGGCTTATGGAATATTTAGAAGGTGGGAATTCACTGGAGGAAATTGGTCATGGAGGTGGGTCTGAAGGCTGATAATGTAGCTCAGATTCTTGTCTGTTCTCTCACTCCTCATTTGCCTGTTCCCATGCTTTCCCAGAAGGTGGCCTATACCCTCTATCATGTGCCAGAATAAGTATTTGTCCCCTGAACCTGCTTATCATACAGTTGGTCACAAGCCAGAATATGAATACTGCAATTCCCAGATGAATCAAATACTCAAGAGAGTTTACAAATTAAATCTGTATTATGAAGTTACAAACATTTGCCTCAGCAATATACAAAAAAAAATCTAGATTGCTTTAGAAATGTTGAAATAATTCACCTTGCTTCCAACCTTGCGTCTCAGCAGCTCACTGTAACAGCACCTTGTGTCTAGTCCCTGTGTTTACTGAGCTTTGTAAAAATCCCGTCTCAACCCTTGCTCCTCTGCCACCTGAGGCTCTAATTCCTGATGTGACATTTATATTAACTCAGCATTTTACCATTTTGTTTCCTTAGAACTTCAACACCAATTCTTTTTCCTACACAATCCTTTCTCCAAAGTTCTGTCAATGATAATATTTACATTAAAATTTCATAGCAAAGTGACCTAATATATTCAAAATCCTAGACCTTCATCATATACTAATGTTGTTTGATGTTATAACTAGTATTTTTAAACTTTCACTACTGTATATTTTAGGCTAGAGATGTAGCTCAGTGATAGTGAATTAGTCTACAATGTACAAGGGCCTGGGTTCAGACACTGATAGCACTATACACATACACAAATGCATGTACCATCTATCTATATGACATATATATATATATATATATATATAATACATGGCACTGTGAGTGCTTATATACACATATATTGACATTTGTTATTATATTCAAATATGAGTAACTTTTAAAATACATTTAATTTTGATCCCATATTTAACTTAAAGTTTTTAAAATATTTGATATTTACAGGCAGTTTGTAAGCATTAGCTATCTGTTTATACAAATAAACTTCATCATTTTCTCTGTGACACCTGTTGTTATGCAGCCGATCTTAAGAATTCTCCTAATTTCAAATTCATTGCTGTCTACAAAACCACACTGACTTGTCAATCCCAAATGTCAAGAAGTATTATTGGAGTTACTTACTGATCTTATAAGAGGTTCCCACTGGGGGATTTTCACTAGAGCCACACAGAAAAATGTATAAAGTGTATCTCATAGGGTTCAAACCAAAGACATTCTCTCATGTTCTGCTTTTTTTTTTTTGATCCAAATGATTCTGAAACCAGCATTTAGAAGCCCTAAGCTACATCTTAATAGATTTTAAAGATGCATTCTATTCCAAATTTACCCAAGTTTTCATTATCAATTTCCTTTTAGTCAGCTGTGATACTATATTGTACAAAGGAAATATGATATCAAAAACTATTTCCCTTTACTCCCATTCAGATGAGTTACATTTTTGATCATGAGTGACTTATCTCCCTCTATTCTATGAGCTGAAAATTTCTTTAAACACCATGAGATTACTCCCTGTAATGTTGCATGTGGTCCTTTTGCTCATTTACTCCAGGTGAATGATACTGCTAAAATCTAATTGTTTATATTTCTTTAGTCAACTTCTTCAGCTTGTCCCTTCTATTTTTTTTTTAAACAGGCTCATCATAGGCTTTTAAAATAAACCCAAGGTTAGTCATTCTATACCCTGGTCCTTTTGTTCCTGTTCCACACAGAACAATGCCACCCTAATTTGCAAACTTAAGCAACAAATTTCATTTATATTACTCTCACTAATGGGTCTGTAACCTGAAAGAAATGACGCAAACTCCATAGTACATTAACAGCTCTGTGATACATAAGGCCCTTGACCCATCACACCTACATTTTTGCTTACATATTATACCTGACAGCAAAATTCTACTTGCCATTAATACTAGATTAAAGTTATGTTCCTTCTTTTGGCCTTTCTCAGATGTTTTTCCAGATAAATTGGATACTCAGGAAATCTGGATTATATCAACAAGGAGCTTGTATATGGCTAAGTTTGGTTGGTTGCCTAGTTATCTTTCCTTTAGTTTTTGACCTTGCTTGAAAAAACTGATGCTCTGTCTTCTTTGATTTAGAGCTAGAATGGCAGAGCTGTTGTGAGGCTAGAATGCTGGCTAACTAGCAAACGTGGTATAAGAAAAAAATGTGGTTTACTGCCAAGGAGATGAGATATCATTATCAGGCTTACCAGAACATTTTCTACCCAGAGACAAACTATAGGGAAATCCAAAGAAAAATAAATAGGCAAAAGAAAAATATACTTTCTGTATATGCAGTTGAGACTTATACTGTTCATTTGAGGTCTGTTTTACTACAATGAGTTTTGATGAATGCTTAGGAAGGTGACTCAGATGTCTGCCATTTGCTTTGAGATGCATCAAAGTATAAGGAATGGATAAGACAAATGGATTTCAAATATACCACAGGCAAATACAGTCAATGGTAGCTATCTTAGTCAGTATTCTATTGCTGTAAAGAGACAGCATGACCATGGCAACTCTTACAAAGGAAAAACATAGAATTGCAGCTAGCTTAAAATTAAGAGATTTAGTCCATTATCATCATGGCAGAAACCACAGTTGTATGCACTCAAACATAGTGTTGGAGGAGCTGAGAGTTCTACATCCAGATCCAAGGACAGCAGGAAGAGAGAACAACACTGTGCCTGGCCTGACCTTCCCCAAAGCCCACCTCCAGTGAGACACTTCCTCCAACAGTGTCACTCCCTATGAACCCATTCTTATTCAAACTACACACTAGAGATAAAACCTAAGTGTCAGATGGATTACTGTTCACTATAAAATTAACTCAGTTTGGCTGTGAATTTGGAAACTCTTAGAAAAGAATACTGGGAAGAGTGTTCATTTTCATAGACACCAGCAAGCTAGCATGCACTTGTGACTCAATGGTCCATCCTTTAGTAACCTGCATGTACACTACCTGTAAATGACAGAATTTTGCTTTAAAGTGTTTGTAACAAAAAATACCTATAATTTATACAAGTTCTGTCTGCTGTGGGTTGTGCTGAGTTTCATGGAAACAAGTGCCTATGAGATAGAATCCAATATTCTTGCAGATAAGGTCATTCTCAGTTTTTCTGCTTATTCCCTCTGTGTTGTTATTTTCTCTCCTTAACCCCTTCTGAAATTGTACTTTATTATTTCCAGTAATTTCAACCATCTCCTCATCTTTATACCTCCAAGTCACAAAACAAGTTAGGAGAGTGACATGTTGTTTTGTTTCTGTGTTTTTACAAGGTCCCTTTATATAAATGATTGTATCAAGTTACTAAACTAATCTGTTCAGAACACATAAGCCTCAAGTTAATCACACATAATAAAGTTGGTACATAATATAAATATTTAAATTCATTAATGTTCCAAGAATAGGTAATCCTGACACATCTTTCAGCTTAAAAAATATACACTTATTTCATCTCTTCTAAAAATATTTTGTTTTAAAGCAAAGAGCTAATTTTATATGAAAATGCGGTATTTTTCCCATGGAGACAGGTTTTTTTTTTTCTTATTTACACTCATTTTGCTGTTTAGTTTAAAATATATATATAAACCTTCGCATATCAAAACTGATTTTTCTTTCCTGGTATTTGAAGCTACAAATACTGGTTGCCAACTATTGTGAAAATACACAAAATATTCAATGACACAGGTAGAAATAAAATGTCATTTAAAGAATAGACTTTTCTTTGTCACATACTATGAAAACAATTTCCAATTTCTTGATGTTCTGAGTAATTGCTCTCTGGCTATTGTAACAAACAAAAAGTTGTAGGTGATGATAATGAATGTTTAAATTCTATATAAATTAAACCTTCAAATCTCTATATAGGGCAATTATGCGTTTTTTCAAGTGAAGATTAGCCAACTCCATGCTTAAGATTAAAGTTTATATGAAGGATACTCATGATTAATCTGTTAATGTATCTTTGAGCGAAAAGAGCAATTTTTGACTTAAGGATTTATAGCTCAAGAAAGCCGATGAATTGAAAGATGTTTGTATAGTGGCAAGACAGCTGTTTCAATACTGGTTTTGAAATTCTACCACCAAATTTGGACCATTTTCTATAAGTGCTAATCACAAAAAAAACCATTAAATATTTTTACTTCAATAGGCTAGTAAGATTGCCATAATGCATCTTTAAAAACTGGGAATGAGTGCCTTCTTGTGGCATACCTTATTCCAAGAAATTGTTAATGGTTGGGTTTTGGGTGCTATTGTATTTTGTTTTGTTTTGTTTTGTTTTGCTTTGCTTTGCTTTGCTTTGCTTTGCTTTGCTTTGCTTTGCTTTGCTTTGCTTTGCTTTGCTTTGCTTTGTTTTGCTATTAACTTGACACAAGCTAGCCTCATTTGGGAAGATAGAGCCTCAACTGAGAAAGTGGTTCCACCTTCCTGGCCTGTAGGCATGTTTGAGGATACTATCCTGACTAAGGGACCAACCCTGGACAAGTGGTCCTAAGCTGTATGAGAAAGCATGCTGAACAAGCCAGTAAGAAGCATCCTCCATGACCTCTGGTTTAGTTCCTGACTACAGGTTCCTGCCCAGAGATCACCCTGTGACTTTCTTTCCTATTCTTTTCTTTTGATTAAAATTTTTTATTGGATATTTTATTTATTTACATTTTAGATGCCATCCCATTTCCCTATTTCCCCTCTAATTGACAAATGGGACTTCATAAAATTACAAAGCTTCTGTAAGGCAAAAGACACTGTCAATAGGACAAAACAGCAACCAACAGATTGGGAAAAGATCTTTACCAATCCTACATCTGATAGAGGGCTAATATCCAATACAAAGAACTCAAGAAATTAGACTCCAGACAACCAAATAACCCTATTTAAAAATAGAGTACAGAACTCAACAAAGAAATTGCAACTGAGGAATAGTGAATGATTGAGAAGCACCTAAAGAAATGTTCAACATCTTTAGTCATCAGGGAAATGTAGATCAAAACAATCCTTAGGTTCCACCTCACACCAGTCAGAATAGCTAAGATTAAAAACTCAGATGACAGCAGATGCTGGTGAGGACGTGGAGAAAGAGGAACACTCCTCCATTGCTGGCAGGATTGTAAGCTGGTACAACCACTCTGGAAATCAGTCTGGTGGTTCCTCAGAAAATTGGACATAGTATTACCTGAGGACCCAGCTATAGCACTCCTGGGCATATACCCACCCAGAAGATGCTCAAACATATAACAAGGACACATACTCCACTATGTTCATAGCAGCCTTATTTATAATAGCCAGAAGCTGGAAAGAACCCAGATGTCCTTCAACAGAGAAACGGGTACAGAAAATGTGGTAAATTTATACAGTGGAGTATTACTCAGATATTAAAAACAATGAATTCATGAAATTCTTAGGCAAATGGATGGAACCAGAAAACATCATCCTGAGTGAGGTTACCCAATCACAAAAGAACATACATGGTATGTACTCATTGATAAGTGGATATTAGACCAAAAGCTCATAATACCCAAGATATAACTCAGAGACCACATGAAGCCCAAGAAGAAGAAAGACCAAAGTGTGGGTGCTTTGGTCCTTCTTAGAAGGAGCAAAAAACTCACAGGAAAAAATATGGAGACAATGTGTGGAACAGAGACAGGAGGAGGGGCCATCCAGACAGTGCCCCACCTAGGGATCCATCCCAGGTGCAATCACCAAATGTAAACACTGTTGTGGATGTCAGGAAGTGCATGCTGACAGGAGTCTGATATAGCTGTCTCCTTAGTGGTCTGCTAGAGCTTGACATATACAGAGGCAGATGCTTGCATCTAACCATTGAACTGATCACAGGGTCTCCAATAGAGGTTTTAGAGAGAAGAATGAAGGAGTTGAAAGGGCTTGAGGTCCCATGGGAAGAGGAACAATACCAACCAACCAGAGCTCCCAGAATCTAAACAGCTAGCCTGGGACCACCATGGCTCCAGCTGTATATCTAGTGGAGGCTGGCACTGTAGATATCAGTGGGAGAGTAAGCCCTTGGTCCCATGAAGACTGGATGCCCCAGTGTTGGGAGAATTTGAGGGTGGGGAGGTGGGAGTGGGTGGATGGGTGGGGGCATACCCGCATAGAAATAGGAGGGAGGATGGGATAAGGGGTTTCTGGGGGGATGAAAATGGGAAAAGGGGATAACATCTGAAATGTAGGTAAATAAAGTATCCAATAATTAAAACAAAACTAAACAAAAAAAGATAATGGAACTGGCTATCGCCGTTAAGCATTTGAGACTTTTTGGCAGCAATTTAATATTACCCACATTACTGAGATTCCTTATAATTGTCAAGGAAAAGGGACTGTGGAAGGGGCCCATGGGACTTTAAAACAATATCTTCATAAAATAAAAAAGGGGGAAGTATATCCCTATACATCACAGTGACTTTCATGATCAGCTACAGCTGTAAGTGGAAAGAAGCTCTTTACTCCCTGAGTTGCTTTTTCCCATGGTGTTTTCTCATGGTGTTAGAACGCTAGCTAGGACAGTGTCTATCTAAAACATTCTACCTTCAGAAGTTGTATTAGAAGAAGTTCTACGTTTTATAGAATTTTGCAATCCCTGCATGAAGCCTCTTACAACTTTATTTAAAGTTAGAATGGCTTTGATACCATTTTATTATGCCCCCCCTTAGAATCACCTATATTTATAGAAAAACAAAATGAATACCTACATATTATTATTTTTGTAAGCGTGGGTTTATGAATACATTAGGCACACATACACTCTGGATCAAACATGGAGATCATAACATTATTTGAGGGGATCTGTTCTTTCACTCAATATGAGGTTTGGAAATTAAACTCAGGCTGACAGTTTTAGTGGCAAGCACTTTTCTCCCATTTAAATATCCTACCAGCCTAGATATCGTTAGTCACATATTGTATTTAATTTATAAATTATCACATCTTGGGGAAATGGATGAGGTCTTGAGTGAATGTATATCACTGGCATGGGTATGGTAGTGACCCAGGACATCAATGCCTCAGAGCCACAGAAATGGCAAAATCTTTTCTGGTCCAAGTGCAGAAGGGACCAACCCTATATTCCCCATCCAGAGTTATTATGGCCTTAGTCTGCACTCATGCAGAGGTACCCCACTGAGATTCACTAAGGCCATCCTTATTTACCTCTTTAGAGAATCTCGGTCTTCTTGTTTAACATATATAATAAACCCACTGAGCTTTTGCGTAGCTGGTGTGTCTCCACCAGAGGATAAGTCCCATCTGACTCCAGCATTTTGGTACACATGTGTGTCTACAGGATTTCATTCGCCTTTGCTCCAGGAAGTTTAATACTAAAACTATGAGTATCAATTTCCTGCATATAGGAAAAGTCATAGTTTATATAGGAGTAGGTGGTGGCCTTGACTTTGAGCATTCATGAGCGATCATAAATTGTGTCTCCATAGACCAAGGGGAACCAGTGTTTAATGTGTATAGTGTGTATGCAGGTTAACTACTTTATTGATTCATATGCAAATTGGAAAATTTGAGCTCCTTAAATATAAGCTAGGACTAGTCTCTTAAAATTTATTTCTTTAAGTTATAATAAACATCTCCTTTGATAGAGAATAGATGTAGCCTGAACATGTGGCTGAAAACTAGGATATAATACAGGGATGCAATTTCTGATTTAATCATTTTGTTTAAAAACTTATGCCGGTGTAGACAAATTCAAAGCAGAAAGTGAACGGCTGGGATCTTCGACTAAAACTGAGTCTCAGTTTTTCTTGTTTATTTTTCTTCTCTTTCTTCTTTCCTAGACAATGTCTTACTATGTAGCCCTGGCTAGCCAGGAACCTGTTAGGTAGACCAGGTAGGACTGAAATTCATAGGGACCCACCTGCCTTTTCCTCTTAACTACTGAGACTGAAGATGTGTCTCACCATGTCTGGACAGAACAGGTACTTTTAATGGTGTAGATGAAATTTTTTCCAAAGTAGTTAACAATCCAATGACAAATACAAAATACAGTCAATGTGTGCTACAAATGAAAACAATCACTACCTTGCTTGAAAATCAACCATGTGGGGAAAGGAAGCAATGTGGCTCATTTGAGCCACAGACAAGCATTTTACACTGTAAAGACACACATGCCTCTCCATGCATCTGACAGCAGGATTCACACTTCAGAAGCACATGCCATGCTGCATCAAGAGCTTTCCTATTGAGTGTTTCATCATTCTTTTGTTTGGTTCAAAATTGTGTTTGGGATTTCTTTTAGCCCCTCAACACTAAAGTGCTCGAGTTAATCTGGAAATAGAGTAAACCTCATTCATCTAGTTCAGTGCAAAGTCAATGCTGTCTATTAAAATGTAAAATGATAAATTAAAATTCATACCATTTTCTGGTTTGATGGGAATAGAGCATAAAAGAAACATGTGGTATTAACCTTCTCCTTGGCTTGGCTAATCCTTCCTGTGTTATGAGTGTCTGAGAACTGAAATAAACTGCTTTGAAGATTTGAGGTTCATATTGCATAGAATGCTCTTTTACCCCCACATTGTAAAGAAATATCAGCATCATAAAAAATAAATAATTTAAGCTATAAAGTTATCTTTGCTCACTTACAGTTTCTAAACACAGCAACAGGTTCGTGTAATGGACTTGGGGGAAAGACACATTTGTCCATATATTTCATTTAATTTCATTTAACTCTAGGTAATAGATATCAGAATTTTAAAATATTACAAATATTTTAAATATGTATAGTTAAATGCGTAAAGTGAATGATTGGATTAGTTTTTATCAGAGTAGTCCATATTTGAAGGTAATTAAACCTAAATAATCTAAATAACATATAATTAGTCATTGTATAATTATACCAGAAACTTTCTAATCTTAAAAATATGTATTGCTTTGAGTCCATAAAATAATGTTTTAGTGCCACTTTTAATGTGCCAACTACTTCTAAGCAGTCTATTTAATTATTACTTTTTAAATTTTAAATAAATTATCTGGGCAAATCTTGAACATGGGAATCCTTCTAACTCTCTTTCTTGAGTATCTGGGATTACAAGAGTGAACCTGTAATCTATTTAACAGTTCTGTTTAAAAGACTTCTATTAAAAGTTCCAAGTGATTAAACCAAATATGTTTGTCTAGATGAATTCAATAATATTGTAATTAATTTACTAAAACTATATTAATTTTGATTTCCAGAAACAGGAATACATGTTTTGAGAAGAAATTCATAAATAACCTGGACAGTATTTAGCTTTTCACATCTTATCAAATTAGATAATGGCTATTCAAATATTCAACTAAATTCATTCTGAAAGGCAAAAACAAAATAACAAAAGGCTGACTACTTTATTATAGAATACAAAGCTTGCCTCTAGCTGAAAGGATGTTTTAACCTGTAGTACAGATTGCCAGTAAGAGTGACATTTAAGCTATCGCCGTTCCAGTTTTAATCAGATTTGTGGCATTTTCTACCTCAGCTGTAATATTTGAGTTGAGTTTTTTTAGGATGTACTAACTACCTCTTGAAATATTAGTTGTTTGTGTTTCTCCTGGAATAATATGCCTCATAAGTTTGTGAGGCAGAAGCTAAATTTGGCAAAAGTGAAAGATAGAAAGGGTGAGAGGAAGAAAAGGAAATAAGGAGATGGACAGGGAAGGAAAGAAGAAGAGGAAAGGAAGGAAGGAGGAAGAGAGGAAGGAAGAAGGGAGGAAAGGAGGAAAGACTCCCAAATATTTGCCTTATACAAACTGTGAGGTTTTTAAATTTGTGACAATGGACAGAAGGGAAAATCTACTCATTTCATGGAAATCCTCACTTAAGCTTCAGAGAGCCACAAGCACATAAAACCCATGAACCTTCAGCTGATCGTCCTCAGGCAATGGAGTCTCTGTCGGGAGCTGGTATGTGTTCTTGCACTGGTCATCTTGTAGATGAATTACTTCTCCATATTTTGTATACTCAGTTACAGTAACACTGCAGGCAAGTTGTCTTAAACTCCTTCACTAGTTTCTTTTAATCATAATCATCAAAAACTAGACAGTAGTAAGTGTCTTCCTGCCATTTCTTTGTTGAATTCTTATATGGATATAATCGTCTGTGCCAACAGGAAGTAGGTTATCACCCTCATTTGCATCAGTAAAGGAAGGAGTCAAACATTTGGAGGCTCTGGATAATGGACAGATGTAATTCCTTCTCCTTAGTGAATACAGCTTCCTAAATGCAGCTGCAGAAGAAGGCAGGCAGTGTATGGGGTGTGGGGAGGTTAGAGGTTGAGTAGAGGAAGTGAGGGGGCTCGAGGGAGAGGCAACTGAGTCCTACTCAGTGGGATCTCAGTGCCCAGGACCTGAAACATTTCTAGTATATGCATTAAAAATAAATGATGTCAGATCTTGTCTTTTTAAACATTTCTAGCCCTAAGACTCAGGGCTATTGATAAATTAAATAAATTTAAATGAATATGTTTGTGCTATATGATCATTTCTTTAAATACAGTTCCAAAGAGTAAATATGAAAAATATTTAATTAGTCGGTACCACTTACAAATTCACTCTCCCTAAATAAAGACCATTCCTGGGCAGGATCCTGTGAGTGCTGTTGGCTAGGCATGATTTCTGGCTTTAAGTGCTGGCAGCCCACCTGTTCTCCAACTGAATTTTACTTTAGGTTTCCAAAACTCATTTCTGATACTTTTTTTTCTTAACTGTTCTAGAAGTTGATCATAATCTTCCCTTGGCTATGAATAGGTATCGTAATAAGCTAACCACAGCAAAACACACTCCTTAGTGTAAAACAAACTTATCATATTGCAAGCCATATATTAGTGACCCTGGCTTAAGAACATGAAATCAATTTGCCTTGAAATAATATGTTACACCCAAGGAGCATGAAAGTGTCAGTCACAGAACAAAATCATCAGGAGAACATCAGATAGGCAGGTTTCAGAAGAGGAAAGGGCCCTGATGACTGGTGCCAGATGCTCTCAGAGGATGTTCTTAGCTTCAGAGGAGCTGGGAATCGCCAGTGATCTGCTAAGAAGACACTCTAAAATCTAAACATGAGCGTCAGAGGATGTGAGGTCAAAGGTCAGACGATGTAAAGTCAGACAAAGGTCAGAGGATGTGAAGTCAGACAAAGGTCAGAGGATGTAATGTTATACAAAGGTCAGAGATGGTTAGGTCAGACAAAGGTCAGAGGAGGTCAGGTCAGACAAAGGTCAGAGGAGGTCAGATCAGACAAAGGTCAGAGGAGGTCAGATCAGACAAAGGTCAGAGGAGGTCAGGTCAAATAAATGTGGTCAAAGAAAAGATTCTAAGTGAAATAAAGAGGGTTCAGGATAACTTGATGCTGGGTCTTCATCATTCCCACTCCCCACAATTACAGTTTGTATCAATCAGCCTTGTGGACTATTCAACAAAGTAGGGGTCTGTGTGTTTGTGTGTGCATGCATGTGTAATATACATGTGTGTGTGTGCAGGCGTGTATGGTGTGTGTGTGTATGTGTGGTGTGTGTGTGTGTGTGTACAGGGGTCTATCAATGCAATGGAAGTTAGAGGAAAATTCGTGTGCTTTTGTCTAACAAAGCCCCTCATATTCTTCTGACTTCCAGCACTCCTGCTTGCTGCCAGTAACCCAGGAAAACTGCAAAATTTTACACAGAACCCTGTGTCAGGGCATTTGTAGGTGTTTTATCAGTTCTTGCTGAAACTTGGAAACAAAGTGTCTTCAGTAGCAGAGTGTGTGAAGATGAGCTAGTTCATCAGGACTGCAGGATGCTGAGAAAACAGAAAACATTGATGAAATCGCAACACAGGAGACTATATGAATGAGACCAGTCTGAAAGGCTACATGCTGTCTGTTTCCAACAACATTTCTGAAAAGCCATAGCTTATCAATAGTAAATAGATTAGTGCTTCCTGGAACCCCAGGGGAGATAAATAAATAGGTGGAAAATAAAGTTATTAAGGCAGAGTAACTATTCTGTGTGGCATCCTTTTCAGAACCCACACATATACAATAACAATAATGTGCTCCATTGTAAAATGTGGGGCTTGGGAGACAATGAGTGTAAATGTAGGTTCATCATTTGTAATGAGGGTGTAACAATACTTTGTAGTGGTCACTGACAATTGGAATACTGCCTGAATGGGGAAAAGAACACACAGAAACTCAAACTTTTGTTTAATTTATCTGTGGGCCAAGTTTTCTACCCCCACCCCCAATAAAAATATTAAAAAATTGGACTAAAGGATTGGTAAAATTTTGTCATGAATGAAGCCAATAACCACTATGCCAGTAACCCAAATTTAATACCTAGAACCAACATAATGGAAGGAGAGAATTGATTCCTGTTCCTCTCTGACTTATGCACACACACACACACACACACACACACAGTGATTTTAATACCACAACTTTTAAAAATACACAAAAGCTCCTGGATTGATCACAGTGACTAAAATGAATTCAAAACCACAAATAAAAAGAAAACTAAGTTTATGTCTTAAAGAAAATAATACTGTTTTTGAGAGACGCTATGACTAAGGCTGGCTGAGAACTCTGATTTCTTTGAGATGGAGCCTGCCAATTAGTGAAGTCACTGGTGACTCTTAGTGATCATTTCCATAAAAAATAAAATATTACATGTGTTCATAGCACATCAGTTAGCTCTCACTGTATAGACCTCCTTCTCCTTGTTCTTTTCTTCTTGTTCCTGTTAAGTTTTCAAACTGGAGATATATTTCCCAGAAACCCATGTGAATGTCTACCTCAGCACTCAGATTTCCAGCAAGAAGCTTCATTTGGTAATAAATATTCATGGCTAGATGTAAAATCTCATGAGAAAAGACTAGCCTCTGAAGCAGGTCACATGATCCTCATTTCAGAAAGGAGAATCCTATATCCAGAGGAAACAAACATTTTTATCTCAAAACAACAACAACAAAGACTCAGAGGAAGAAGTAAGAACAAACAGAACTTGATAAATACCTTTGGTTGACATTCACCAGGCTACATGGTTATGTAGACTAAGGTTGGCTCTTCCTTCTGATTGGGTAGATAGCTTCCAGGATATACAGGAGTTCAAAGTTGGTTTGAGTTATTAGCTCAAAACATAAAACCAGAGCAAGGATAATAAGAATTAACCTCTGATGCACTGTGTAGCGAATCCATTTACGCTTCACTTGGTAAGCTTCACCAACAACCACCAGAAGTGCCATTACTTACTAGAATTTCATACTAGCATTACACACTCGTTACAGCATATGAATTCAGTTAACAACTTTAATGGAGAGAAGCCCTATTCTAGAGGAGAGTTAGAATAACAGGAACAAACGTTAGCACATCATCAGTTAAAAATGAGTGTGTATACACATGGGGAGGGAAGGAGCTGAATGGAGAATGATGCAGGAGCAGTAGTGGGGTGTCCAGTGAGGTCTCCTTCATAATGACATGAAACTGGAAGGTGCTTGGGTTCTGAAGTTTCTACAGAGAGTTCTTAAAATTCACCTTTCTTGCATATTATCTATATAATTCATTATTAAAACAAAAATACTGTGATATTTACGTATTTATAAAACTTGAGTAAGATTTACTAAAACTGCTAAATTCCATTGTTTTGTGCCCATTCTTATACTGTGTTTTATTAATAATTAAAGACCATTTTATATAGAAAAGAGAGCTAGGTCAGGAGGTTTATTCCCTGGCATTAGTCTTGTGGAGGAGCCCTTAGCTTCATCAGCTATAGCTCCACTATGGTATGTTAAGTCAGGAAAATACAACTGCATTCGTTTGTCTAACATGTTTAATGGCACAGGTACATCCTTTGAACTGTTTGCCTTTTATATTAATTGGAATAACTAAGTATTTCAAGATGCCCAATACACTTAAAATATTGACTTTAAAAGGTGAAACAAATTATGTTACTTTGTGGTAATGGTGTACAAGAAGCTGGTGTAACTTTAGTATGTAAAGTAAAACAGTTCAAGGTCTTTAGACAAGTAAAGGGAAGACGAGGAGGTAGAACAGGAGGAAAAGAAAAAGAAGAAAAGGGGGAGGAGGAGAAGGAAAAGAAGAAGAAGAAGGAGAAGGAAAGAGAAGGAGGAGAAGGAGGAGGAAGAGGAAGAGGAAGAGGAGGAGGAAGAGGAGGAGGAGGAGGAGAAGAGGAGGAAGAAGAAGAAGAAGAAGAAGGAGGAGGAGGAGGAGGAAGAGGAGGAGGAGGAGGAAGAGGGAGGAGGAGGAGGAGAAGAAAGGCATTGTAAAATACTGTTGCATTAAATTTTAAAAACACGCTTCCTCCTTTGTCCAGGCCATGCTCCAGACTTAGCTCTGAGAACATGCTCCTGCCAGCCTGTGCTCCACCAGCTATCTCTTCCTCTTGGCTAGCTTTGTCAAACCATCATCAACCACTCGTCTTTTTTCTTTTTCTTGCCCTTTGTGCTCCATGGAAGACAAACACTAGACAGCTTTATGATTTTAAAACTTACCAGATAATACAACTGCTGGGCACAGAAACCTCCAGTCCTAAACTTATCAGCTTACCACCCACTGGTGGCAGAGGCCACCCATCCTGTTTGCCCTAAGATCTTACATGGTTGTTGAATTCTTCTCGTTCCAAAGCCTGGTCTGAAGAGCTCCCTCTTCTCTTTTGATGTCTGTTCTTCCTCCTTCTAGGACCCAGAAGTCCCACCTTTTTTCTTTGGCCCATCAATTAGCTTCCGTCTTCTTTATTGACCAAATCAAGAAACAATTAGGGAAACAACACCTCTCCCTATATCTCATCTTTTCTGTCCAACAAAAATAAACAAAACAAACAAAAAACAAAACCCTCTTCTTTCAGATGTAAGTTGAATAAAACCATAACAAATAAATCACACAGTATGAGGTATGAACAAGATCCAGTCCATCAATCTGTCAATTAGACAAAGTACTCTACCATATTTCCTAACTGAAATAATTATGAACCTATCCCTGGGTTATGTTTAGATTTTAGCCTGTAACATCACTCGAAAACCATTTCATCTACTGTATAAACTCTCTATGTTAAACAACTTAAGTTTGATCATGAGACTAAAACTAGTCTTCAACCCCCATCAGAAATCAGAGAATGAATAAATATTACCTGAAAATATAAAAAGTACAAAGCATAGCTTCCAAAACTTAACAAATTTTTAGAGACAGTTGACTACCTGGACAGTCTCCCACATTCAGAACCCAGGAGAATCTGTTTAACAGACTTGTAATGTAGAATTATTTGAAGGGCTGCTGACTCTGCCTTGGCAAAGCCAGTAATCAACTATTCTGCAAAGTGTGTCCTTCTCTGGACAGTATTGTTTGTAGATGAGATGGTGACTTTTTCAATCGAAAGCCAGATATATATTAAAATTAAACTATTAATTCAAGTTTCTCTGTTATTGTTATTAAAATTTTCACACATATGTTCCTCTAGTATCCTTGAACTAATACTAGATACTAGTATCTAATATTAAATAGTGACTTCATCTGTGCTATGAACAAGCCTTTTGCCAGGAACTATATCATGAGATAGGATGCTTTCTGGAGTTAGCAAGTGTTTCCTAAGACTGATTTGGAATCAGAATAAGAGACAGCAGTTTTCACACAAAGGCCATGGTATTACACAACATAAAACTTGGGTTTTGTCCCAATGGCAATGAAGGATTGCTTGTCATAGAAAGCTCAAGTCTCAAGACCAGTTTGATATCAAGGCTATAGAAGGAACTGGAAGGTATAATATTTTAATTCAAGTTAAACAATTGATAAGATAATTCCCAAATCTAAGAAATCATTGATAAAGCTTGATCTAAGGTAGTAATGGCACTGTGAAACTTTAGGAGAAGAGAGCAATTGAGGAAGAATTAGGGGACATTGGGCAGGGGAAAGGAGAGGTTCCTGAGCTAAAAAAACTGATTTGTGGACTCACACACTGGATCAGAGGGGAAAGAAGAATCCCAAGAAAGAACCAGTGTCTTGAGTCTGTAGTGCATAGCATGCCCAATTGTAAAGGATCTGGAAATAGTTTAATGTGCTGGACTGTCAACAAACTCTACTGACAGCCATTAAAGTCAGTGGAGAGTCACAGGTGTCTATGAAATGACAACAGTAGAATTATCTATCAAGCTATTATTGAGTGGCAAGCAATCAGGACAAGGATAAACAATTGGGAGACAAATGAAAGATGAAACTCCCACAAAAAAAATGACTTCTAAAAAAATTACATGAAAATGGATTAGCAAAGTCTTTTGTTTAAATATTTTAGAAATTAAAAGTTCCTTTGAAAACTAAGCATAAATTTATACCCCTGGAAATCTCATTTTCTATCGTTGCTTAACTATGAGATATTTGAAAGAAAAATCACTCAGAGATTTGTGTGTGTAATTAACATGCTTTGCACGTAAGCATGCACACAAACACATGCCCATGTACAAACACACAAATGCTTATAGACATATACACAAGACCCTTACATGTACTCACACATACACACACCCTTACATGCACTCAGCAGTACACGTAAACTCATGTTATATTCTTCTCATTCTGACCATAGAGTTCTGGTATTATTATTATTATTATTATTACTGTTGTTATTATGGTTAATTTTGGGTGTTCATAAGTGAAATTTGGCTGAGACATTGATTCTAGCGTAGTGTCTGTTTTTAGTTCCCCTCATGAGCATGAATGAGGTTCAGGTTAAGTCAATTTTGAAGAAAGAAAGCATTAATTTGATGCAAATGATTCAGAATGATCTTAAATAACCCTATATTTGTTTAACATTTAGTGTAGTGGACACTTGAATTCTGTCTTCAGTGCTCTCTTTCCCTGATGCATAAACTGAACCATAGATGAAGCCTCCATGTTTACTGATCCTGAAGGACTCTTTTTCTGGCACTGGGATACTATGGCCACAGTATAACTTACACTGTCTTCAGCAGCAAGGGGGAACCCACCGAATAATAGAACACAGTAAATATATTCAGATTGGGGGTATTGGAGTGGTGACCACTACTCTGAACACTTATTGTTGTTGCCAGTGACCTGGATTTGGTTCTCAGCAATCATATGGTGGCTCACAACCATTCCAAACTCCAATTTCAGAAGATGTGGCTTCTTCTAAACTCCATGGGGACCAGGAGTGTGTGAAGTGTACATACATGCATACAGGTAGAACACTCATACACATAAGATGAAAATAAACAAATCTATATTTAGTCTGATTGTCTAAAAATCATTAATTCAATCATTCAATTTTTCACTCAGTAAATAAATGTAGTGTTTTATATTTTTAAAAGAATGTTTTCATTTCTTGCATGAAATTAGGCACACTTGGTTTGGAAACTATATTAAAATTTTATTTGGAGTGTACACTCAAAAAAATCTCCAAATAATACTCTCATATATAAAATGGATATTAAAAAAGTTTTTATTCAGAGTATTTTAAGAATTATATATGAAAAAATCTAAGTATTGATGCACAGTCATTTTGTAGCACCTGGTCTTGGTGATTTTGTAGATTACTTCCCTTATTCCACATGTATGCTTGACACAGAGATTGGACATACAGGTATGTGATGCTGCTTTATGTAAACCAGAGACCCCTTTGGTACAGGGAGTGTAGTCGACTGTCCTCGCAGTTTTATGTGGAAGAATAAAGAATGTAGAATGTATGAGGAAGGTATGTGGAAAATATGAGGAAAGTATTTAGAAAGTATGCGGAAGGTATGTAGAAAATATAAAGAAAGTATGTAGAAAGCATGTAGAAAGTATGAGGAACTTACAGGGAACATGTGAGTAATGTATGAGGAAAGTATGCAGAAAGTGTGTAGAAAGCAAAGGGCATCCTGCCCCCTGAAGCCTTACCTCTGATTCTCATTCACACTTTTCTGCCTTCCAACAGAGTTTGCTTCCCACTCTCATTATCACACCCCCAGCAGTGCTGTTGCAGTACGTTGCTGGGAAAAGAATATTATTTCACATTATATCCAGTAAGCCTTACTGCTTTTCAAGAGACATGTTTTTTTTATTTATTTGACAGGTGTCAGTTGGGAGAGATTGTTTATATTCCAGAACTGATCACTGGATCCCTTTTTGCTAGGTTCCATGTTACTGTGCGCCACCTGATGTGGGGACTGGGATCTGAACTCCAGCCCTCTAGTACAGCAGCAAGTGCTCTTAAATCCCAGCACCTGATACCACCAGCCTAGTCCCTGATCTTACATGGTGTCCTGCTCAAGATTCCCCTTAAAAGAAAGACACATGTCACACAACAGTGACTCAAACAGGGCATCAAAGGACCCTGTAGCCTTGGGAGATCAGACGGTTGATCCTTCGTGGCCCTGCTGACATGCTGCTGCTTGTGTATCAGTTACACAGGAGAGCAAGGGCTGTCACACTTGCATGATTTTGAAAAGAGTATGATATGCAGAGAATAGATCTTCTTGACATCTTAAGGAACTTTCGCTAACGTATCTTCTGATTAATCAACCTCTTGTCTTTTTGAGAGTAGGACCAAGTATCAATATTGGAGGACTGGCAGGATTTCCCAAGTGAAGATGATTCTAACAGCCTTGGGGAGATTTTTTTTTGATATTCTTAAATACACTTTTCTGTTTCTTTAAATACTGTCAGCTGAAGGCTGGGAGGTGATGAACTTACATTCTTTCTCTAGTCCCTAAATAACACAGGGCTTTTCAAATGGCGTTTCTTTGAGTTTTTACAATGATGTAAAACTTGCTGCATGTTCAGGTGTCTGAGAATGCAGGTCTCAGTGAAAAGATCTTTTTCTCCTGCCCAGGTATAATTTGGTGAGCATCCTCAACAGGAACATTCTGCCAGACACACTGTTATTGGTCCATAAATGGATGGCACTCTCCAGGCACAGCGCTAGCAATTGCAGAGTCCAGATTCTGTGTTCTTTCCGACTGTGCTCTTTTTCACTTTTCAATGTCCTGTCAGATCAGGAAGAGTGGCTTCTGTTCATGTTCCGCTGAGCAGCAGGAGGTAAGCCCTCACCTCAGGCCACTGCATAATGCATTCTGGCCATCACTCCAAATACTGCTGACAGGTTCAGCATTTGTTATTGGTGGTTGAACTTGAACTTTCTGATCCTTGAATCTGACAGGGATGGCCTATCCCTACTTTAATTATTCCATGTTCAGTAAGGTGCTCTGGGGACCTTGTTCAGGACAGAACCAAAGGAAAGTATTCCTCAAATAAGTATTTCAACAATTGAAGAAGGGAAAAACAGCTCTGCATGCATGAATAAAGGATGCATTTCTTCCCCTGTATAATATGTGTAGAGGCAGCATTTTGTCTCTGCTCAAAGGAGGCTGGTTTGTGTTCCTTGTACTCACCATTGCAGGTAGCATTGCTTCCTACGTACTCTGAGCTCCCAGGGTTGCTATTTAAGTACAAAATTTTGTTCTTTAATAATACTGGAAAGTATAAGTAAATTGATCAAAAGATTTCTGTTGAATTTTATAAGCAAATAGTAAAAGTGATCAGCTTTCTTATTTCAGGTTTCTGAATATATATATATATATATATATATATATATATATATATATATATCCACAAAAGTCAGTGTGTGAATCTAGTTAAGTAAATAAACATAGACCAATAAGTAATCATCATTAATATGATTTTCAAATTGCTGTGTGTTTGCTACATAATGATAAGACTAGGGATCTACTTCAACACAATAAATGTGGCCCCAGTAGAACTTTGGGTTAGTCATTACTCTTTAGAAATGTGCAGAAGCAAAACGGCAGTGGGAGAACTGATCACAATATGTTATTAAGAATGCCCAGGGTAGGTCTGAGGAGACTGTTCAATAGACAAAACCGCTTGCTACCCCTACATGAGGGCCTGAGATCAGATCTCTAAAGTCCTTGTAGAAGCTACACATGGCAGTGCACGTTTGTAACACACATGGTTGGTTGGTAAAGGCAGGCACATTGGGAGTTTGTTAAAGAGTCAGTCTACCCAAATAATGAGGTCTGGGTTCAGTTAAAGACTCAGGCTCAAAAAATAGACTTCAGGGTTTAGTAAGGCAGTTCAATGGTTAAAACACTCATTCTAAAGTATAAGGGCCTGAATTGAAATCCCCCATACCCACAAGATAAGTCATGGATGGATGGATGTACTTGGGACTGCACCATTGTAGAGTATAGAGAAAGTCACCTAATAGCCCACTGGCCAGCACTCTAGACAGCACTGAGAGCTTCTAATTCAGTGAAAGATCTACTGCAAAATAGTAAGTGCTGATCGGTAGAGGATGTCAGCTGACATCATGCTCCGTCCACTGCATGAGTGCTCTTGTTTGTATGCACCCTTTACTCACACATAATGCACCACAGTACAGAACAGGAGAGAGCTACAGAGGAAGATATTTGAGGCTAATCATGGATATACACAAATGAAAGCCCACATTAACACACATATTGTCACACATACACACACACACACACACACACACACAATCACAAAGTATCATGTATATGTCAAACTAAAATATGGTACCAGAGCTTGAAATTATCTCAGTCAGGGTCACATTACTGTTCTCTCCCCTTTTATCAATAAGAAATATTTTACATACATGATCTGAGATATACGTCTCCAAATGAAAAACATAATGCAAACTAATAATTATTTTACCAAATACAATAAATCCTAACATTTTCTTTCCTCATTGTTTGAAATTAATCTTTAAAATAAGGTAATTTGGATCATGACACATTACAGTAATTTCATTTTTAAGACTTATTTATTAAAAGTGTTTCGCCTGCATGCACATATGTGCACCATGTGTATACAGTGTCTACAAAATCCAGAAGAGGGCAGCAGATCCTTTGGAACTGGAGTTACAGATTGTGAGCTGGAAATCAAACCTGTTACCTCTGAAAAAGCAGCCAGTGCTCTTAAATGCTGAGCCTTCTCTCCAGCCAACAGTATAATGATTTCTTGACCAGTAAATGGATTATGACATGCAGCTTATGTTCATCTAAAGTGAATAATGCATTTTGAGACTATGACTATAGGAAACTCAGAGCAATATTTTTATATCTGAACACTTAGCTTTGTTGTAATACTTTCCCTCATTCCTGTTCTAGATGTTTAAAAACATTAACAGCAAAATTATTTAAATATTCCAATCATGATTTATTTTTCTTTTGTCATTTTTTCCACTAAATATAAATATGTTTTATATGTTAGACTTCAAAGTCATGACCAAATGAGATAATCTGCTTGAATCATTTTGCATAGCAACTCAAAGCCAGGAAATAGCTCAGTCAGTGAAATGTCTGCCTTACAAACATGAGGATCTTAGTTTCACTCTGAGAAATATCATAAAGAAGACCTGGGTTCCTGGTGCATTTGAAATGTCAGCTCTGGAGTTGCAGAGGCAGACGGAACCCTGGAGCTTGCTGGCCAGAACAGCTTGGCCTACTTGTTTGATACCTGTCAGTTCTGATGAAACTGAAACAAACAAGGAACCACATCAGAGGTTGCAACCTGACCTTCACACAAACCTCCCTCACTTGCATATGCACCTAGATACACAAACATGCACACATATGTCACAATGATATAGTTCCATGGGATCTAGCCAAACATTTTTATGAATTATATCTTAGTATTTCTGCATTTATTCACTATATTACGGAACAGCAGAAGTTCTAGTAAAATGAGAGTTAATATAGTCAAATAGATGACATTTTCATATTCAAAACAAATTTCCATCCAAGAGATGTGCTGTGGTAGGACACAGCCATGCTTTAGAGTTAGTGTTACATGAAATGTCACACTGTTGCATATAGAGTACAGGCGTAGGAATCAAAACAGTCTGTGCTGTGAATCCTAAACACGTTTCTGCTCAAATCCCTGGGGACTTCCATCATCTCCCCCAGCTTCCACTTATCCCACTTATCCACTTAGAAGCTGGCTTACAGTATAAATAGAGAATAAAACTAGAGTTTACGAAATATTCAGTTCTTCTTACCATGTGTGTTAAGTACATTTTAGTCTCTTTCGTATTATACTGGATGCTATTTTTAAGTATCTTATGATTTTGAACAATATAATGAGATTTAATTTAGAAATATAAATTTGAACTCCTTAAAAAGAATATAATGTTTACCAGGTATGCATACTCTAGGAAACTCAACTTTCTGGTGCTCTTGGTTGGAAGTTACACTGGGCTACATAACAAGGCTGCCTTGCAAGTGAGAAAGCCGGGCATGGTGGTTCACACTTGCTCCCTCAGCACTCGGGAAGTAGATGCTGGATGCTACCCACAGCTGCACAGTGAGTATAAGGCCAGCCCAAGGGTATATAAAACCCTGCTTGAAGGTTTAAAAATTGCACATTTTTATATCAAACAAAGCTTTTAAGATAAATATGTTAAGTATAAAAAAAGTGTTCAAAAAGAAAACACTTTAAGATGTTGGATTGATGTGCAAAGCAACTATAACAGGGTAAAAGTGGGAGCCAGACGTGAGTCCGATGTAAATCTGCCTGTAGACTGCACTTCCAAGACCCAGATGCTCATGTATATTTCAGAAGCTTGGCCAGCAGCAGTAGGAAGTGTTATTTCAGCCCCACATCCCCTCTGACCTGCATCTGTGAGGCAGGATGGTGACTGTTTCTGCTTATTTGTAGCACAGTATACTCGGAACTAAGGCTAGGTCACCATAGCACAAGAACAATGTCAAAATAAAATGTGTGAAAAAAAATAAAATAAAATGTGTGCTCAAACACAGAAGATGGATAACATACTAAAGAAGAGATAGAGATTAATTGTCCATATATCTCTGTCCACAGCCAAAGAGGAAGTTAGGTGCTTTTTACTCTTATGGCAAATGAGTAAGGACATTGGTTAAAGAACTGGAAAGAAACAGAAAAAATGTGATGTTGAAATCATTTTGAAGTAGTACTGATCAAAGCAAGCTTTAGATAAATATTGAGTAAAATATTTATATGACAAATTAATACCATACTATAGTATTCCAGAAGTTGTAAATGGATCTCTTTATTAAATCATACAAATAAACACATAAATGACTCAGGGGGTATAAATGAAACAAGAAGGCAGTCAGTCATACTCCTAAATTATTGATTATTTAAATGTAAAGTATAATCAGCCTTATATGTTAATTGAATGAGTTTATTTCCTTATTGAGAGAAAAATATACCTTGGAATGTATGGACACTTCCCAACATTTCATAATATGAAGCACTACTGTCCACAGGAAAATGTAAAGGCTTAGCTGTCAGTTATGCAACTACCCTCAGGCAATTCTGCTTAACACTACTCACCTCAGTGCTGCTTTCCTCCCTTCCAAAGGATACAAGAAACAGTACCTATATCTGTATTGCAGGCTAAGTTCACTCAGATTGCCATATCACTTATCATAGTCCCTGTCATAAAATAAACAGGGAATACATTTTAGCTTCCAGAATTATTTTAGAATAAAATAATTTAAGAAATCGAACAGAAGATAATTTGAAGAAAGGAAAGAAAAATGTGTGTACACCAAGTATATAAATTAAAAACTACCTTGCCTATAACTGTATGAGCACTCTGACTCACGTGTTTGGAAGTTTTGGTTATAGCTTTCTGTGAGTGAGGTGTGGAGAAGGAGACACTGTCATACACAGTGACAGTATAATTGTTGGTGAGAGTATAAACTGTTATAGCTTTTTTTTAGGTCAATTAGGAAACAGCAGTTAAAATTATATCCCCCCGTCCCCAGTTATTTGACCTAAAATCCACTTCTGGTAAACCATTGGTATGTAAACCTGTGGACAATATTGTTAGTGAAAATCTTGCAGAGAGAGCAGGTTAGGTCTCTGTGAATTACACTTGCATCACAGAGGGTCCACTATTTATTTGTGCAAAATATGTGTTTACCCACGTTTACCCATGAAATGAAAATGATTGCAGATATAAACAGGAAACACTTGGTGATGGCTCCTGAGAGTCCTCAAGGCTGCTGATGCTGGTGCCAGCTGGAACTTCATGCCTTCTCAAAGTGTAAACATAAACAGCTTTATAACAGACATCTTTGAGTCATACACTGTATTACTGAATGCACACAATGTGTCAGTCATGCAAGCATTTCAACAGGAGGACAAGAGAAGAGACAGCAAGTGACTGAGCTGGAGGAGGTACGAAAGCTTCGCTGGTCCTGAAAGAACTCAGATTCAATGCTTGTTCTTGCACACAATTGTAGGGCAAATTTTATTACTTTTATTTTTCATAAAAAGAGCAGTGAAGAAAAGTTAAAATAACTAAATAACTAAATCTGGTCTAGGAAAAAGCAAATATCTGAACAGACACCAGAATTCTTACAGTTTAGATAACTTATGAAATAAAACTAAAACACGTACCTATAATCTGAATGGATCTAGCAAAAATCTTCATAAAGAAAAATGTTGATTTCCTAAAGGTCTATTTAACTTAGAGAAAAAAAATTTGTGTGTGTGTGTGTTATTGTTAGAAAAGCATTCTGCTAGTACAGTGAGCAGACAGTGATTATCATTGTCACCAGAGTTCTGGCCTTGTTGACATCCATACTTTATTTATAACTGGAAGTAATTAATAGGAAATACTATACAATTGAGGGATCCAGTAGATTCATAAAGTTCTAAGGGACAGGTGTCTGAAACTGTGAAATACTAACTTTGGTTGTCCGCTTCAGTAAGCAGCCCATTAGAACTGGATTTTGCTGGCAGGAAGCCATTATTAATCCTCTGACGCTGAATTACTAGATGGGCTGTGCTTCTTTAGTTTTATATGTTGTTTTAGTAAAACGCCTGTAAGCCATGTATGCAAAATATAAAATGTTAAAAATAGCTTGTATAGAGTAAACATTCCTTATCTAAGTGAATGTTATCACTTATTACATAACTGCTATCTGTGCTCTGGGGAATGGATATTTTAAAACGATATTGTAGAAAGACTTAAACTTATAACTCATATGCCCAAACAGTATGTATGTAAAACAAAAAAGACCTAGTCATTCCTGTGGACTTTGCTATCCTGAAAGGTTTATGAAAGTTGTCCTCCCTAGAGATATTCTCTATATAGAAACTTTGGTTATATTTAATTGCTTAGGCAATACTGCAGCTGACTGAATGAAAAGCAGATGCTGGCATGGAGATATGCTCTACCCACAGCATAGAGTCCACAGTGCTCTCAGACAACTTGAGTGAGTCACCACACAACTGACTCAAATCCCAGCTCCAAGGCATCTGATGTACCCTTCCCGCCTCCCCAAACACTTTTACTCACATACACAGATATTCATTCATACACATGATGAAAAACAAATCATCTTTAAAGAAAGGAAAGCTAACCAGGAAGTGGGATATGATTTTAGATGTAAATGAATGGAATGCTTAATAAAAAAGAAAGGAAATATATTTATTAACGGAATTATTGTTTTAAAAATGCTTGTTTTCAAATTGAGCTCATCTCCCACACCACATCCATTTGTTGCTCCAGTGTCTGCCACTGTGTGACCTCAGTACACGTCACAGTGCGACCACAGTACATGTCACAGTGCAACCTCAACACATGTCACAGTATAACCTCAGTACATGTCACAGTATAACCTCAGAACATGTCACAGTGCGACCTCAGTACATTTCAGTGTGACCTCAGTACATATCACAGTGTGACTTCAGTACATGTCATAGTGTGACCTCAGTACATATCAAAGTGCAACCTCAGTACATGTCACAGTGCAACCTCAGTACATGTCACAGTATAACCTCAGAACATGTCACAGTGTGACCTCAGTACATGTCACAGTGCGACCTCAGTACATGTCACAGTGCAACCTCAGTACATGTCACAGTGCGACCTCAGTACATGTCACAGTGCGACCTCAGTACATATCACACTGTGACCTCATTTCCTGCCAAGCTGTGACCTTAGGCTTCTTTTTCTTTTCTGTTTTTAGACAGGGTTTCATGCTGTCCAGGTAGGCATTCGATCTGTGATTGCCCCATCTCAGCCTCTGGCACAGAAAGCACCAACAGGACTCAAGCTTTTCTTCTGGTCTTGAGTTTCTAATTTTAAATGATATTTACCAATAAAAATCATATTTATAATTTTAATGAGCTACCATATTTTAGTTGTTGTCATTTTTCTTTTTGAGATAAACTATCACTTAAATGGAGGCTGACACTGATGTCACTATGTAGCACAAAATGGCCATGAACTTATGGCAATCCTCCTGTGACAGCCTTCTGAAAAAGGGATTGCTGGTATGTACCAGAAGGCTACCTTAGTAATGTATCACCAAACACTGTTCTAGGCTGCACAAATTTCTCTGACAGAGCCAATTTTACACTCACAACATTTTACAAATAACCTTAATATAAGATGCAAATTGCATGGGTAGAGGAGGTCAGGTCAAAGAATACTAGTCTCTGTGTTTCTCTTTTGAGAACTAATCAGTCCAACTGTCTTCATTGGGGTTCTATTTCTGTGAAAAGACACTACGACCAAGGTAACTCTTACAAGAGAAAAGCATTCAATTGGGGCTTTCTTACACTTCTAGAGATTTAGTCTATTGCCATGATGGTGGGAAGCATGGGGGCAGTCAGACATGGTGCTCAGCTGAGGGTTCCATATCTGAATCTTCAGGTAGCAAAGAGAGACAGAAAATGGGCTTCCTTGGACTTGTGAAACCTCCAATCTGACCCCCAGTGACACACTTCCTTCAACAAGGTCATGCCTTCTAATACTTCTCAGGTAGTACCTGATGCCGAAGCATTCAAATATATGTACCTATGGTGGCCTTTCTATTTGAACAACCACATTACAATACAAAAATTTCTGTAGAAGTCCACACTGCACACACACACACACACACACACACACACACACACACACACGTACCAAGGTTATACAAATTAGACAAATGGGTAACAGAAAGACATTCAAGATACATGTGGATTTTTTTCTCATTGATGAATAGCAGACATTTGTTCCCATGGAGTAGGAGAGATGACTCAGTAGATAAGAACATTTGCTAATTGAGCACTGGGACCTGAGTACTCCTGTTAAAAATAAATATAGCCATATACTCAGCCAGCACTGTGGGATCCTGAGGAAAGAGGATTACTTAGTTCTGTGTTTGATGAGACGTCATGTCTCAAAGAAATATAGTAGAGAGTGAGATAGGAGGAACCTCATACACTACCTGCATACCTACTCACACCTGTGTATTGCACACACACACACACTTACACACACACACACACACATACACCTGTGCATCATACACACACCTGTGCATCACACATGCACACACACACATACACCCAGAGAGAGAGACAGACAGAAAAAGGTAGACAGACAGAGACAGAGAGGCAGAAACAGATAGACAGAGAGACAGAGACAGAGAGACAGAGACAGTGACTTACATACAGAGACACAGAGAGACAGAGACACAGAGAGAGGCAAAGAGAATATTTTCAAAAGAAAAAAATATCTTCTAAGAAAACAATGTTCCAATTTCATCTTTACTTTTGTTCTGGGTTTTTTCACATCACTTAACTCCTTAGTGGAAATTTTTTGAAATGAAATCATACAAGAACTAGATTTTTTTTCCATGTCATTTGGGGTGCACATAAAAATTAGCCTGAGCTATTTTGTTGGATGGCATTTTGTAAGGGATTTGTTTTAGTCCCAAGTGAAATGATTAGTAGTTCATACAAAGAGAAATGAGTTGATGCTAATGGTAATTGGCATTACTATTCTTTATCTGTTCACTTTAAATTATCTGGCATGCAAAGAAAGGGGAAAGGATATGCAAGTCTCTCTGTATTCTTCTTGCATGTGACACATGTTTCTGGTGTCCAGACAAACATTATCAAAACTTATTCCTTGCATCAGTTTGCACATAGGTTTTATCTTCATTTAAAGATTAACAAAATGCAGAGAGGTTAAACACAGTGTCAAGTATAAGAAGTGTCTCACACTCTTCCTCTACACACAAATAGAATCAGCCACTGATCTCTGTCAACGCTTCCCAGGGAACATCTTAATGTCAGCCTGCCTTTGGCTTGTCTCTCTTGCTGCCTTTGACCTTTTTGTGTTTGGCTTGGACATGGAAATTGTTTTCCCTCGAAAAGGCAGATCTCCTTCACAGGCTTTCTATTCCTATGAATCCAAAGAACGATTTGACTCTCTGCTTCCCTCTCCGTGTCTCCATCTCCCTAGTCTGCATATCTTGGCAGGCTCCGGCAGGCTCTGTGCAGTCTGCTCCCCATTCATCATGAGAGCCTTATTTTTAAATGCTCCCATTCTATTTTTTCCTCAGACTTTTCATCCATTTCAGGATAATTACAGCTCAGGATCTATTTTCTGCTCCTCTTTGTCCAAGTATTTCCTTACCTGCCTTCCTCTGCCTCAAGTTCTCACTGCCTTTAATGGCCACTTTCTCTTAGACTTCATGGTCAGGTAAGCTGGGCATGTGCTACTCTGTTTATGGAGCTCTTACTAATAGGCTCTTCCTGGGATATGACAACTTCTATACATGAAATGAAAGGGTTTAATCTACACAATCCATCACAGACCACCTTAGTTTAGGATACAGGTTAGCGTGCATGTTTTAAGGTCATTATTTTATTTTATTTTATTTTATTTTATTTTATTTTATTTTATTTTATTTTATTTTATTTTATTTTAAACTGTGCTTTTTTTTTTGAGGACCAGAGACACGTCGTTTGATATGCATATCCAGTAAAGGAATGCTGCTAGACAATATGCTCCATTAGTAACCCTGGATAGAAACAGTTAAGAATAAATTCTGGGTGTTCCAAGGAAGTTTAGCCAAGGACCTTTTATAATTTGACATTTATAATATATGGTTCATCAAAAATGCTTCCGTTCTAGTTTACGTGCATCTTTCAACAGCTTCAAATGTCTAAAGGTGAGTCAGGTTTGTGTAGTTGAATCAATTCCTACAACTTGTGCCCATGAGATTTGCCTATCCCTTTGAGCAAGGGTCTTCCTGAAGCCAGGGTTCACATTTTCTCAGCATAGAAGTCAGCAGGACCCAACAATCTTTTCTCTTTCTTCCTTAGTGTCCTGTCCAGTAGGGCATTAAACAGGGTCCGGGGAGATCACCTAAGAGAGAATGGGGGAAAGCGGGTGAATGCAAAGAACCATGGGTTGTCTATAGGCTGATCAAACTGTAATTTTTACTTTTTTACACAGGGGTTATATACACAAAAAGGCAAAATGTGGGGAAGGGGATGACAAAGGAGCATAGGTGTTCAGGGGGAGTTCAGATATCTTCCAGAACAGAGTGTCAGCTGGGTGAAGGTTCAGGGAACAGATCACAATGACTCTGCATATGATTCACTTGTCTTTATCTAGGTTGGTACTATCCACCAAGGCTACCTATCTACAAGGTCTGATGGCAATTTTCCACCAAAGCTGCTTGTTTACAATAGCTTCTAGTTATCTGTTTCAGTGTTTTTCCACCAAGACCCAAGACTTTGTGTTTAGCAGGCATGTATGTCAGGCTTATTGCTGATTTTTAGGCCTATGCCTGTTTTTCGGCCTTCAGTGTATAAGCAGGGCTGTCCCTGACATTTCTTCCTCTCTCCAAGTATAGAAGGACCATAGCGATTCTAATCTTCCAAAGGCAGGGATAGAGGTCTGACCTCCAGTAATTAGAGGGTTCCTTGTAATGGCTCTGGTCCTCCTTTCATTGTTCAGTGAGCCATGAGGGCCATAACCATCCCAATTTCTTTTTCCTGAAATGGGATACTTTTTTGACATCGACCCCTATGCAGTCAGGCTTGTCCGTCAAGGAACCCAGAAAGATATTTTTCATTTTATATTCCCTTGCAGTGCTTAGCCTCGAAGCCTAAGCAAGAATTTAGATCACCAGTCAGAGGGGATTCTGGGTGGCTCCTCTCTGCATGGTCTAGGGGCGGGAGTCCCCTCTTTATGTTGAGTGGAGATGGGTTTTGGGAACACCATTGATAGAGTAACAATCTCGTCTTGAGTCTTGTGGTCCTCCATAACTAACTTACGATAATGTATCTGAATAGGTTTTGCTATCAAATCATCTATCTGTTGTTTCACAAAATTAGTAAGCCTATTTAAGGTCCAGGGACTAAAAGAAATAAGCAAAAATAACCCAATTAATGGTCTCAAAATGGAAAAAAGTAGGGTTGACAACCATGGAGAGGTTGAAAACCAATTCTTGTACCAGCTTTCATCTTTCTTTCTCTCTCTCTGTCTTTTCTCAAGGCCTTCTTTGACCATTTTCAAGCTCAGTTTAACCATCCCTTTCTTGTCTATGTAAGAGTAGCATTCTTCTTTAAGAGTTGCACACAGTCTAGACCTATACACAGTCTTTTCTATTGTAAAAGAGTAAATCAAGTCCAATGAAGTCCTTTGCATTTTTGGAGATCATTTCAGACAGCAAAACGAGGGATTTCTTCAGATTAGTGATATCAATCTCTAGCTGTTTGATGGCCTTGTCAAAGGTTCATAGAAGCTCTGAGTAGTATAAGTCTGGAGGCCAGCATCAGGATTAGAACTTCCAACAGCAAACACCATGGGTGATTCATTTTTATCTGGAAAGGAAAAGGAAGGGAATTCTCAGGGAGATTTCTCTTCCCTGGTTGTCAATTGTTATTCATCTTATTTATAATTAGGCCTTATTTTGTGGGGGTATCTATTTATTTCATTAATTTTTGGCAGCCATTTAGCTGTGCCTTCTTAGGTATCAAACAGGCATATCAATCCTCAGCCCTATATGAGAACTGGGTCTGGGCCATTCTATTTAAAGGTAAGAGGGTCCTTCTACATAACTGTGGCATAGTTTTTATTTGTCTCAGCATGCCAAAGGCAGTCATCAGCAGGTTTGCCATGAGCTTTCATATTTAGAGAATTGAGAACAAACAAGGCATGATGAAGAGTATTTCTGGGAGACTCCTTCTGGGGTTATAGCTCCCCCTCTTTTGTTTTAAAAGCCATTTTTTAGAGCTCTTGTAAAACCAGGGCAGAAGCACCAGCAGCCACTTCTCCCACACTCAGAGAGAGTCATGAAGACACTATTTTAAAGTTCCACAATATCTGTTCTACAATACCTTGTCCTTGAGGATTACAAGGAATTTTAGTAACATGGATAATACCAAATTGTCAACAAAACATCTCAAATGTCTGACTGTAACATTCAGTTTTGTTTATCTTAACCTGATATGGAACACCTAGCATAAAAAGATTATATAGGCAATAACTAATTATAATTTTGAATGTTTTTCCTGTTAAAGTAATTGTAACCAAATTTTTAAAAGGTGTTAAATCACATATACATATTTTAATTTTTAAAATAAAAAATAAGTAACATCTACTTACCACAATTGATTAAATATAAGTCCTCAAGTATTAAAACTATTAATGAAAAAAATTAAGGACACTAAAAACAAACTTTTATAATTTGACTTATACACTGTCTAAAAATATCAAATTGTTGTCTCAAGCTATTATTATTAAACACATATTCACAAAGTTGTACTGTCTTGTGGTGATGTTATACAATAGATGACCTTTTAAGTCTTAATGATGATCTTACAATTTTTTTTTAAATTATATCTATGATTATTAAGCTCTTTTACAACAAGACTATTACTAGGCCTTTTTCTGATAGTCAAAACTGTAATAAGAATTCTGTCAGTCTCTCAAGTATCATCAGTTAATTATTCTTAGATAATAACCAGACTTTTTTCACTCAGAGCACATTCTAAGAGATTATAAAACAATTTGTAAAAGATCATTAAAAGGGAACCAATAATTTACCATAGGTATTAGGATAGAAAAATAAAATATTATCTTGGCTTATTTACACAAATCTTCACTGATAACTCAGTTATAGTTTTAAACCTTCAATGAACCTGTAGAGCCAGACAAGTAACAGATATTTAGAAGATAATTACCTTTAATAAATCTCACATAGGTTTACCCAGAGGTTTGAGTTTTTAGTTAAATCCTAAAGAAAGAAATAAACACACGTAGACATACACACACACACACACACACAAAGAGAGAGAGAGAGAGAGAGAGACAGAGACAGAGACAGAGACAGAGACAGAGAGAAAGAACAGAAAGACAAAGACACAGAGACACAGGCAGGAGTGAGGAGACATTGGTTCACCACTGGATGGATATGCAGATGAATCTGGGAACATAATCCTATAGTTTACATAGATAAAATGCAGTATTTTGTCCCCTCAATAGAGTCAAGTTGCCCTGATTCATGTGCTAACTGGATGGACTCTGCTAGGGACCATGCATTTAATATGCTTTTCCCCCAAAGAACCTGCAGCATCCCAGACTGTAAAAGGGTAATCAGTAAATAATTTACTCTCTTTCCCTTCCTACATCCACACCCCTGTGCTGCTTTCAATGGCTTCTCTGCCATTTGTACAGCCACCTTCTGTGCCAGTTCACTGAGCTAGAATATTTAAATGTTTCTATATAGCATTTACTTTATGCTCACTCTGGCTTTTATAGCACATGACAAGTCAGTACAAACAGAAAAGTTTTTGATGGATGAAAAAAAAAACACTTCTATTGGATTCTCTTACAGAATAGTTACAGTATGGATCTATATTAACATGTCAGAAATATAAAGTGATTTCTTTTTTCTCTTTGGTATATAAGTGTGTGTGTGTGTGTGTGTGTGTGTGTGTGTGTGTGTGTGATGTATGTCTATAATATGTGTATGTATGTATGTATGTGTTTGTATGTATGTATGTGTGTGTTCACTTGTGTATGGACAGTGTGCATATGTTTATGGAGGCCCAAGATTAACATCAAACTTCTTCCTTGATCTCACTACATACTGAGGTAGGCTATCTCATTGAAACTGGAGCTTCTTGATTCTGGCTAGGCTAACTAGTAAACAAAGTTGTTCTGGAATATCACCTGTCTCTGGGACCTAAATACAAGATTTATAACCAAATTTTCACACCCACTTGGGTTCTATGTGCATTTTGGGAGTACAAACTCAGGTCCTTCAAGTCTGTAAGCATGTTCTCCACCAACCAGTCTCTCCCACAAAACTCTGATTTCTTAAAGCATTCAAGCAGAAAGTTTGAAAACATGTCAGAAGATATACTGTGTCCAGCAGAGCTCCAGGCATAGACCTAACGAGAGCAATGAGGAGATGGAAAGGGAACAGGAGACACAGACACAAAAAAAGCTGGGACTGGGTAGAATGGGCTCTCAAATGAATATGTTGCAGTACCCTGGAAGATCAGGATGCTTTACCACATATAGATAAATGGAAACAGTCCTGCATATAGCAGAACAAGGAGGCAGTGTTATTAGGTATAGATAAAAAAGAGGCAGGGCTTATGGTACATAGTTGGATTACAGAAGCAGACTTCTTGACTGAGGGTAAGAATAGTCTGTCCAGGAGTGTACTCTTCAGGTTATAGTCATCTGGGAGAAGAAAGCTATGGTGATCATTTTTTGCACACACCATCAACATACATAGGTACCAGGAGAAGGCTTTGCCATTTTCCTAGGGGGCTGAAGCCATTTATGCCCATGTCAACAACATTAACTCAGATTCTCTAGCTTAGTAACACTGGGTATATTTGGGGTCTCATGGTATCTGCTTGTCTAACCTGATTCCTTGATGCCATTTCCTTAACATCACCCACCCACTGTCAAGAATGCTGAGACAGAGATAGATAGCTGAATGCCCAGGCAAAATACTTACACTGACAGCTGTATGCACAATCAAAATACTTGCACAGGAGATAAAGAACTTCTTACTGTAATTATTGAGGAGAGAATATAAGGGGAAGTTGCTGGAACAATTCATTACAGGCAAGTTACTGCTCTGCATTTACCTCTCATATTTCCTGAACCTCGGAAGAAGCAGGGAAGCAAAATCTCAGTAATGTCAGCTCTACCCATGTCCGTCTGAATAGTTGTGGATCAACAGCCACAGTCTCGGGAGCAATATTTACTTAATACAGGAAGATGAGGAGGATGAATATGAGGGAACTTATTCAAGAAGAAATGTCGTGGGGTAGTGAAGGAAATATATACCCTTCCCTACTTTATCCATGCTGAATAATTTAAAATCCAAGGAACAAACAGAAATAGTGCTTTGGGCCAAAACTTTTCTGAACACATTGCATAACATCATGAAGATGTAAAGACAAGATCGATATATATGATAAATAAGTGGAGAATGGTAATTTTGAGCATTTGCTTAAATATTTAAAGCTAAGGAACGGGGTAGTGCTTGTAGCTCAGGGTACTTGGCTGGCATGTTTAAAGCCCTAGGTTCAATTCCCAGGACCATATAAACAGGTTGTAGTGACCCATATCTATAATACAGCACTTGTGAGAGAAAGGGGCAGGAATATTAGAGGACCAAGATCGTGTGTGACAACATACCGACTATATGAATTTTCCAAAGAGCAAAAACATGAGAGAAGGCCATTTGGTTAAGGTATTTGTCACCAAACATGATGACCTGAGTGTGATAGCTGGGACCTACATGGTGAAATGAACCAACTCCCACAAACTGTCTCCGACTGCCACCCATGCATCATGATATGCTTTCACATGCACGTGCACATAAATAAGTAAATAAATATTTTAAATTAATCAACAATCAAGTAAAAAGCAAATGATAGATGTTACCGATTAGCTATTAAGAAAGACTGACTACAGAGATCTGTACCTTCTGACATGCTCAGAACAAGAGTTTCTAATTGCTATGAATATGTAGTTTCCATAAACCCAGTGAACTTCAGAGTTAATGCCTTTAGACTTGACCTGTCTCTACTGTCTTTCCAGCAAACTCTTGTTAGCAGCTGAATCTAGCTGAGAATATCAGGTGGGATAGAGGAACTCTGACTCCAGGGACTTCTAGAGGTATCAAAAAGAGGGCTTCACCAACATAAAACCAGTTGATATGTACACTGGGCAACCCCATCCCTGAAAAGTAGAAGTCACTGGTGCCAAGAAAGAACATCCTCCTTTGTGGGCAAAGAGATGAACAGAGATAGTCAGTTCTGGGAGGTAGGCAGGTCTCTCATTCTAGTGTGACAAGGGACTGTGTCCTCATCACTGATGATGAACTCAGCCCAAGTGAGGATGCTTGAATCACACTTAGAAGAGGAAGCCAAATAGTCATGGGAGGCAGAGGGAGGGAGGGATGTTGGTGAGGGGAAAGGAGGGGGGCAGTATCAGGTGTGTGAAGAGACAGGAGAAAGCTCCAAAGGGCCAGGAGAATGAATGGAAATATGTAGCTTCCAGGGGTGGGGGAGTGGGGGGAATCATCAGGAAGTCCCAGGGACCTGAGATGGAAGAGGCTCTCAGTAGTCAATGTGGGTGACCTTAGCCAAGATACCTAACATTTGGGAGGCCACCTCCTGTAGCCCAGAAGGACCCCCAGTGTATGGACAAGAGTATCAACTCACTCACAAAACTTTCGACTCAAAATTTACCCTGTATCAAAGAAATGTGGGGACAAGGACAGAGGAGAGACCGAAGGAATGGCCAATCAATAACTGGCCCAGCTTTTAACCCATCCCAAGTCTTAACTGATTAAACCTTCCACTGTGCATGCAGAATACCTTCTTCCCTTTGTAGTTCCTCTTTCTCCTCTTGGTGACCTTAAGTCATGATGTTGAACTCTGATGGAACCAGGAAGTTGAATCTGCCATTACAACTGCTGCATATCTACAGTTGCAGGCTTTCTAAGCTGAAGTTTTTACATGTATCATGGAGGCATTGTTGATCATCCCAAAACCACATTGAAACACTCTGCTGTGTGTAAGGAAAAGAAGATGAAAAGTGCATTTGTTTTAGTTCTGTTTATAATTGCCAAAGAATAATACGGAAATAATAATTTCATTCAGTATATAAAAGTTTTGACTTTAAAAGTTAATCTTTTTATATACATATTATGTTTCATCATGTGTATGTCTATGTGTGGGTTTGCATACGTGAGTACAGGCGTCCAAAGAAGTCTGATGTATCAGATTCTGTTGCAGGAGGTGGTTGTGAGTGCCCCCTATCATGGGACTGGGAAGTGAATACAAGTTCTCTGGAAGTGCAGTATGTGCTCTTAATGACTGAGCCATCTTTCCAGCCTGTTGCGGGAAATATTTAAAAAAAAAAAAGAAAAGAAAGAAAGAAAAAAATAAACGAGCGGCTAGTTCCCATGCTATGCCCAGCACCAGCGGGCCACATGGCACCAGGACTCCAAAATCTCTCCACCTAGTTCACTAAGTTTCCACTGGCGGGTCGCTACCTTGCTAGCCCCGTCCTTCACATCTCCCCTGGTCTTTGTGGTGTACATCAGGCAAACTCAGGCTTTGCCTCTGCACCTTTCTCTCTGGAATCCAGTTGAGTTACCACAAGAAGAAAAACACCACACAAACTTAGTTTAAAAACAATGGTAATGCAATCTCTGGGCACAACAACTAGAATCTTAATCTTATATGCCATATAAATCTAATTCCTCCAGTGGCGAATCCTCCATGAAACCGGGAGACACTAGCAGCTACCTACATCTCGCCCTTACTCATTCCCTGATCCAAACAGGTCCTATCTCCCTCCTGCTTCCCCTTCCCCTATCAAACGCGGAAGCCCCTCCTACTCACCCAGTGATTGGCTCCTTTATTCATTAGGGGATGGTTCACAAGTACCTGACTCCTTCCCAGGAAAGCGGAATTTACTTCAAAATACAAATAGCACCAGGTTCATCCACTACTCCAGCAGATCCTTTTCATTTTAGAAATAAGTAACTTGGTTAGAGAAAAAAAATATTGTGAGTTCATGTATGTACTGCCATAACATGTCCAGAAGGCAATACTTGACAGTTTTTCTTCCCCATCCGCCTCCCCTAACATTCTTTCTCCTGACTCTTCTGTAAGATTCTCTGAGCCTTGAAGGGTATGGGGAACATAGTCACTTATACTCAGCTCTTTAAAAGATTATGAGTCTGTATTATCTACTGCTCATGCTATAAAATATTTCTATGGCCAAGTTTGAAAGTGGTACAAACCTATGGTATAAACATTTGTACTTAGAAGGACATTTGAGAATGTGACCCCTCTCAAAAACAAAAGACTCATACCTAGCCATGGACCAACTATTTTTCACTATCAAAGTTCCCTTAAACTGGCTTGTTATTTTTTCCGTCAACACTGTAATCATTCTCCTTTCTTTATAGCCTCAAGTCTGCAGCATGTGTGTTCTCCTGGCTACACTGGGCTCTGAATGCTGATAAACTCTTTTAACTTTGAGAAAAACACAACAAAACAAAACCACTAGCAGACTAGAGTCTCAACAAGCAATTATTCCTCCTTATGCCTTCTTTTCCCAGCATGAAGCACGTGCTGTAGAACGAAATTAATTCAAACATATTTCTGGATAAGTTAGCTGGTCCTGGGAATGAGAATAAGCAATACACTCAGAATACAGACACTGGTAAAATTTCTACCTTGCATTGAGTTGCCTTCTGTGTGTGTTTGCCTGAGTAGGAGTTTAAATCTCGCATAATGACAAGCAGAAATAAAAAAATAAAATAATCTCAACCATGAGGCAATGAAGCACAATGGATGAGGTCTCATGTCGAAAATATTTAAAGAAGCTACAGAGAAGAAGCGGTGGTTTCTTGTTTTATGTTTCTGTAAAATTCAAGGACAGTAGAGACTCTCACTCTAGTCAAAAGGCACAAAAATGTCCTGAAAGTTCTTTGGGTGATAATCATTCTATAATATATATAGCAGAAAGCTACATTAACCTGAAAATATGGTTAATCTACTAATATCATTGAAATGTATTTATATATTATATATATTCTATATTACATTCTAATCATACACACACATACACACACACACAGACATATATTTCTATAGAGAATTAAAAGAATATGTGTGTGTATTCTAAATCACAGGTAGTTTATATTGAATTAGCAAGCCCTTACATATGTTATTATTTTTAACCAGATTACTAATTTCCTATCCTTGATTCAAGCCACCATTTCCGATTTGAAATATAGGGAATCAAGTGAGTATTTGAATAACAAGACTGGAGAAGGAACATATCAATTACATCCTACTGTACTGTTCTACTGGGACCAGTGAGGATGTTCCACGTACATATTGTTCTCATTTACATACAGTTTAAAGGACCTTATTTCTTTTAATTCTCTAGAGAAATTCACTTAAAAGCCTAAGTTATTTGTAGCATGAAAATGAATTATTTAAATCTGTGTAATGCTATCAGTGGATTACCCATTTTTTTTCAGGTTGTTCTAGCTTTCTGTTCTTATTGTAATCAAGGGAACAGATGATAAATGAAGTAATAAAGAAGGAGGCATTTTAAGTGGTTTCTCCTAGCTTCTCCCACCTCAGGGATGCTCCTGTGTGCATACTAGCTTGCACAGCTCTTCATCAGTAACCTTTCACATGCATGGCTATGACAAGGTAGGCTGTCAGTGCCTCCCTCACTGATGACCTCCACCATCGTCAGCCTTTCCTTCTCTACCACTCTGTGAGGAATACTCCCAAAACTCTCTCTTTTGACACTATGACTCTCAATGGAGCACACTTATCACAATCTGGCTCTAACTAAACCTCCCTCTCCTTTTCTTTCACATTCCACTGTAAGAACATGTGGTCCTAGTCAATCCCTTGCATTCTTTCACAGTCCCATAGTGCTCCTTCCAATCAGTACCTAAAATGGCTGTGGCTCCTCTAACCCTTATCTCTCATGGCCCAAAGCTCACTGTGATAATTGTGAGCTGCCTTACTTCCATAGTACTGCTATAGTATGCTGAGCTCTCTCATGTGCTTGCACCACTCACATGGCAGTTGAATGTGCGGTTAATTGATTGGAAATTCAGAATACAATAAGATTGATTATAGCATTTTCTTTAGAGGTCAGATGATTCTCAACAAGTTGAGTACGCAGTACCTAAGGAGAATTAATGATGTCAAAGCAAAATATTAACTTGGTTACAGGTCTGGTGAAAATTTGATTTGTAATGGCAAAATATGAAAAACAACTTTTAAATAAAAATTCACACATGACCTTGAAGGGGTCAGCTCAGGAATAAAGAGGCTAATTAACATTCCTGGTCAGCTCAGGAAAGACCCTGGAAGAGACAGACTAATGGACATTCCTCTGACAACAAAAAGAAGAATGACCTGCAGGTGGGGAGGTCCAGAGCACATGGACACATCCCACAGGATGGAGCATTGACCACCTACAGACAAGGGGAGTCCCTGCCACCTCATTCCCTAAAGACCAATCAGTTTAAAAGTCACACTGTTCTGCCAATCGCATTGTGCCTAGCTGCTGCTTCTCTATGCTACCACTGGAGACTGTATAAATGTCCGCTGAACGAGCTGCATGGGGTCGCCTCTCCTTTTGGATGCAGGATGTCCCCAGCATGCTGGAACAATAAAATTCCTCTTGCTTTTGCATAGAACCCCTGGCTCTTTGTTGTTCACTCAGGGGATCTCCAGTAAACTAAGGCTCATCAGAGTCTTACAACCTGATATATTTTGTTGTTGATATTTTTTTTCCAAGAAATTTCCTCTAAGAATAGAAAATGTGTGTTCTTCATTTGTTATGAAAGGCACAGAAAACATACCAACATGAGATCAACACAAAGAATGAGCCTATTTTAACTTCCTTTAAAAGCAATTTTATCTTTAAAAGCAAATAAGATTTTATTTTAATGTTTAAATTTTTATATAAATAGCATTTTTTTCTTAGAAGTGAAGCCTCACTTCAACTTACTGGGTATAAGAGTTAAATGTGTTCAAATCATTGCAAGTCTGTCTCAAAACTCAGTCTGCTAACAAAGCTTGCTTCTGTCTTGCCAATAATGTGTTTCAGTAATCATGACTAACAATTAATGAAAAAGAAAAGTGAAAAAAGAAACAGTGTGGTTTTCAAACATTTCAGAATCAAGTTCTTTAAGACCACACTAATTCCAGTTTGCTTGCTTGTGGGGACCATATGAGGCCTGATAGCTGTGATGTGGTCACCTCTGATGCTCAGAACTGCCCCAAGTACCTCACTCAATTTGTTATATGACTTCATTTCAGAAATCATGGCTTTTACTAAAATCTGAAAGAAAAGAGTTCCGGAACTGGCTTTGGAAAGATGAGATATGGCATATAAGAATAGCTCCAAAGGCCTGTGGGTTCTTTGGGCGTCTTGTGATTCACACAGTGAGCATCAACATGCAGGGCAAGATAGAGTTGATCAATAAATGAGCAGAGCAAGCAAGTCAAATTATGATCTTTGAGTGTGATGATAATTTCTACTACATAGCATTGGCATTTATTTAGAAGCTACTCTTATCTATACAAGGTCTGATGCTTTGATAAGAATCAAATTTGTGTTTGCTGGTGATTTTCTGCACTGACACCTCCACCTCTACCATGTGTGGGAGCTTATCCCACAGCAAAATGAATCTTATGCTCTGTGATGCCAAAGCCTGTGGGAAAAAAATCATCCAACAAATAGAGAAGCACGCCACACTGTACTGCTGTAATTTCTCTTTATAGGATCAAGAAACGACTTTGATGTTTTAGTCACAGAGAGAACCTTTACAGTGCTGTCACAATTGGGCGTGATTAAACAAACAGCCTGTGCATTTGTAATTAGGCATGTGCAGGGAAAACGCCAGTGCCCAATTACGTGTGTGCACATTGTAAGCCTGTTAACATCTCAAATGTCCCCTGAGCTCTGCTGCCCTTTTAACTACAGGCAGAGCCTCCTGTCTCCAGGGGAATGTGGTGTTTGAGGAGCTAACGTGTTTGCTCTCAGGCTAAATGCATCTCCTGCTGGCAGGCTTATCTATTGATTGTACTTTAATATATGACTCTCTCAGCTAGACTTCTGTCAAGGATTATAATCTAACATTTATTCAGTCCAGCTCTTGCTCTTAATCCAGAGAATATTCTTAGTGTTGTCTGGGTGGTTGGCTCTGCATTCCTTTATAACACTTCCAGGGTATAGACACAGAGACATTCATCATTTCCCTCCTTATTAAAAGAACCTTCAATCCATTTTATGCACTTACTAACTTTAAGCACACTGGCATCAAGTTTTTAAAATAGTTTTTTGAAAATCATGAAATGTGTTCCTGATCAGTTGTAACAAAGTTAACGTAGCCAAAGAGCACAGGATAAAATGGATTCTCAGGGTTCCTAGGATGAAGATGAAAGGGAAACAGAAACTGCTGTTACTTCTATATACCTACATGTTATACCAAAGCAACAACATAAACATTTTCTTCATTTTCAGTGACTTTTGAAAGTATCACTGATAAAATCTATGACTTACAGAGACTCCATTGGCCTCCCAAGTGGAAAGCCCACAGAGTGCACAACTCTCAAACAGATGCTATCAGAAGAGCTTGGAGATTATCACTGTGCAAAACCACTTGCTATACAAGCACAAAGATCTGAGTCTAATTTCGCAGAATCCCTGTCATAAGCCAGACATGACTATGTGTTTCTGTATCTCCAGCATTGAGGGGGATTAGGACAGGCCCATACTGGGAGCTCATAGGAAAATGGCTTTTGTTTCAATGAGAACGCCTGTCCTGAGAGTATGGTAGAGTGTAATGATGAAAGAGAGGGGACAAATTCCAGTACCCCATAACCAAACACATGGAAAGATGTAGTTGAGCAGTCACTCAAGTGCATGAAACACACACACACACACACACACACACACACACACACACATTGATAATGAAGACGTATTTCAGGACAGCAAATTTTAAAACAAAACTCAGAACTGCTAACATTATATGCCTCCAATATAAACTCCAAGATCTAAAAGAGAGAAAGGAAAGAAAGGAAAAGAAAAAAATAGTCAAAATAAAGCAGAAGTAGCCAACAAAAAGATACAGCAAAGACCCATGAAGGATGAGCAAAGTGCTCAGGAGTGAAGGTTTATAAAGGGCATACCGTGCAATTGCCCAAGGAGTTATTTGCAAATGACTGGACCAGGAAACTCACTCATTCCTCTGATGAGCAATGTGTCAGGTACAGAAGAGCTGGCATGCTGTGGTTGGCTAGAATAGTGATGACACAGGACACATTTTGGAAACAATTGAGTCAGTGAAAAAGGACCAAAAGTTTGATAGGTGAGAACTCAGAAAAAAAAAGATAGATGAAATGAACATAAAAGGAAGGAGAAAAACGAAGGCAAAAAACCAAAAAGGCCTGGACAGTGCACACCCATGGACATAACCATGGACATAAGCATCCAATAAGTACAAAGGGCCTGGGAACTCACTGGGAGAAGATGCGGAATTTCTGTGACCATTGTCCAAATGCACTTGCACCATGCTAGAGTTCCCGGGCGGGGGGGGGCAGTCCCAAGCACTCTACCCCAAGTGCTGGAGTTTATGTAGCCCCAAACTTCTGCAGACATTTAACTCCAGGCAGCCCAGCAATGTAGTCACTATCTCACCGCGGGGCAATAACCAACAGCAACTATTATCCTCAGGGGAACCTGGGAAATGAGAACTGGAGCTTTGGTTTTGTTGAGGACATCTGAGGGTCTAGGGAGCACTCACTTTCATGAATGTAGAGAAAAAATTTCAGAATCTGAAGGAGGAAACAATTAAACTGGATATTTAGACAGTGTGATTTTCCCCGACCCCAACCCAGTAACTGTCTGCTTAACCAGAGAGAGAATAAAATGAAAAGTCCTTGTAAATGAGAGCCAACCGGCAAGCTTCTCCAGTTCATATCTCTGGCCTAAAAACTTAGGTGAAAAAACAGGAGGTGTGGCAATATGGTTTCTGTGACTCAGTCAATTATATAATATTAAATATAGAAACAGTCTGCTACAATATTACTGGAATTAAACCAAATTCCATGGAATTTTGTGTTAAGTTGGCAAGAGCAGGGAAGACCAGTGCAAGGTATACTATACTAGTAGTATTGGTGTGGAGAGAATTTCCTGGCTCTTGATATGGTCATCAGTGATGATTATTTCAGAGGAGCTGCTATTTAAACAACTTTATATGATTCTATATGCCATTAATAGTGCAGAAAATAATTGTATTTAGCTAAGAATAGCTGGCTTAAAAAATATCACCCAAAAATGCTATCTAAAAGTTAATTTGTACATAGCTATGACCTCACCACCTTAGCATTCCCCTACACTGGGGCATCAAGCCTTCATAGGACCAAGGGTCTCCACTCCCATTGATGACAGATAAGGCCATCCTCTGCTACATATGCAGCTGGAACCATGAGTTCCTTCGTGTGTATTCTTTGGTTGGTGGTTTAGTCCCTGGGAGCTCTGGGGTGTGTGTGTGTCTGGTTAGTTTATATTGTTGTTCTTTCTATGGGGCTGCAAACCCCCTCAGTTCTTTCAGTCCTTCCCCTAACTCCTCCGTTGGGGTCTCTGCACTCAGTTGGATTGTTGGCTGCAAGTATACGCATCTGTATTGGTAAGGTTCTGGCATAGCCTTTCAGGAGACAGCTATATCAGACTCCTGTCAGCAAGCACTTCTTTATATCAGCAATAGTGTCTGGGCTTGGTAGCTACATTTGGGATAGGTCTCCAGGTGGGGCAGTCTCTGGATGGCCTTTAGTTCAGTCTCTGTTCCACTCTTTATCCCTGTATTTCCTTTAGACAGGAGTGATTCTGGGTTAAAGTTTTTGGGAAGGGTGGGTAGTCTCATCTCTCAATGGGTGTCCATGTCTAACCCTTGATATGGTCTCTACAGGTTCTCTGACTCTTTTGTTGGGTATTTCAGCTAATGTCATCCCTCATGGGTCCTAGGAACCTCTTGCTTTCCTGGTATTTGGGACTTTCTGGTAGCTACCCTCAGTTTCCCATCCCCCATTGCTACACACCTCTGTTCAATTTCCTGACTTTCTGTACATCTCCCCCATCTCTGCTCACATCTGATCCTGGCCCCTTTTTCCCATCCCCCTCCTCTCTTCCTTTCAAGTCCTTTCTACCCTCTACCTCTCAGTGATTATTTTGTTCCCCATTCTAAGTAGGAATGAAGCATCCATACTTTGGTCTTCCTTCTTGAGCTTCATATAGTCTGCAAGTTGTGTCATGGATATTCCAAGCTTTTTTCTTAATATCCACTCATCAGTGAGTACATACTATGTATGTTCTTTTATTACTGGGTTACCTCTCTCAGGATGATATTTTCTAGATCTATCATCCATTTGCCAGCAAATTTCATGAAGTCATTGTTTTTAATGGGTGAATAATACTCTATTGTATAAATGTACCACATTTTCTGTACCCATTCTTCTGTTGAAGGACATCTGGTTCTTTCCAGCTTCTGGTTATTATAAATAAGGCTGCTATGAACATAGTGGAGCATGTGTCCTTATTATATGTTGTCGCATCTTTTGAGTATATACCTAGTAGTGGTATAGCTGGGTCCTCGGGCAGTACTATGTCCAATTTTCTGAGGAACCTCTAGACTGATTTCTAGAGTGTACAAGGCAATTCTAACATACAAATTTCATGAAAGGAATAGTTGAGTTCAACTAGAAGGTGGCATGAAAAATTGAATTGGTACAAAAGCACAGATTTTATGAATGGTTAGAAACATTCAAACTTGTTATGAAATTCTGTATGTTGTCTATCTCTTTCTACTTATAGATTATATTTAATTTTCCTTTGGTTAAAAAAAATCGCATGAAGGAGGTTAAATGGAATGCACTGAGGGATTAGGGATTGCTGTTCATTCACTGAAATCTGGGTTTGTGTTGGATTCTTTTTTGTTAAAGCATGAGCAGAAAATTCAGTTAGGGAAATTAATATTAGTTCATTTTTAATACTGGCTATTTGTGACCTGCCAATCATTCTAAACTAAGTTAAAGACAAGGTGATAGGAGAGGGGGGAATTATTTTATTGATGAGAATTCTATAAGGGGTGGAAATGTATCTCAGGCTCGGAAAGTTAGTATTTAAAAACACAGTGTATTCATGACACAGTGGCTTATAATTTTATTCTCCAAATTTGGCTGTATTTGTTGCATATCTCGAATAGAATACCAGCATTTAAAGAATGAGATACTATTTTACTGGAACAACTAGACAATTTATTGAATGTTTTTTTTTATTTCTAAAGAAATAATAATGGAAATATTGGTGATCCAGTAGCTGGTAAAGCTCCAGAGGCCTCTTCTGGAAAAAGGATACTCAACTTTTCTCACTCTCAGGAATAATTAAGAAAGGCCAGTTAATACACTGAATGAGATATTAAATTTGCAGGTGCCATAAGCAAAGAGAACTCACAGGTGACTGTTGAAAACTTGAACTTCCAAGTCTAAGGATCGAGTCAGCAACATGAAACAAGAGTGCCTTTGGCTCTCACTTTGGGGACTGTCACCTTGCCACACGGCAAAGAATGACAAGAACTGTATAATGACAATACTTAAGAGTTCCAGGGAGTTATACATTAGAAGAATTATTGGTTGGTATGATATAATAGTATCCACAAGAATATTGCTGTGTTTTACTGAGAAGGAAAGACTTAAGAAATACAAATGGAAATGAGTCAGAGAAACTGTGCATGCAAACTTAAGTTTTTTAATAGTAGCATAAAAGTAGTAATAAGTAAGATGATTATAATAAATCATAGAGTTCTATACATATATATTCAAGAGATAATCACTTGAACATAAAATAAGTGCAAAACAAATTAATTAGACTTTCATCTTCCTTTTTTTTTTGCTAGCCATTCATACATATTTTATTTGTCCAGAAAGTCACAGTATGGACTAAATGCATTCCCAATCCTCAGGAGACATGTGTGGTTAAGAGTGACCTCAGCTCCAACTCCGAGATCAAAAATAAGGTGGTGTAAGGTTTAGTTACTGGAGAAGGGCAAGGCTGAAATTCCATCCTGGGTAGTTTAACCCTGGTAAATGCAATCCTATGTTCTTAGGGAGATGTGATCTTGAATTCATAAGCCTGTCTTGAGATGGTCTTCATAATATGGTATATTTTGAGCTCAAGGAAGCAAGCACAGGGTCTTCTTACTATAGACTTTTAATACAATAAAACTGAAGTGTTTTCATTACACATAAAAAGAACTGATCTTGAGATTAATATACAGTCTGAAGGAAGGCTGGGGACACAGTAAATAGAGTGCCTGCCTAGTATGTAATAAATCCTTGGTTCAATCCCGAACACTTTATAAACAGGTATGGTCATACACACCTGTAACCCCAGCACTCAAGTAATGAAGCTAGGAAGATCAAGAGATCAGGCCTATCCTTGCCTACTTAGGGAGTGTGAGGCAATTGTGGGATACAAGAGATTCAGTCTGAAAGTAAAAAGAACAATAACAAACAAGCAAAGAAAAATAAAGAAAAGCTTTCTAAAAGAGTCACAACCAAGTTTTGAACCTTAATCTATTGAGTTTTAAAGCTGTGACTTCATATAACACCTATAAATATATCCTCCCAAAATGAGTCTGTAAAATAATCATATTCCAACAGACTAAAGATAATTGCAAACAACAGAGAAATTCTTACAACTAAGCACTTTTAAAATGTTTTGTGCTAGATCTGGAGATCTAGATAAGCAGTAAAAACACTTGCTGTTCTTCCAGAGGACTAGCGTTTGGTCCTCAGCATCCACATGGCTGCCCACATTGCCTGTAACTTCAGTTCCAAGGGATTTGATACTCTCTTCTGACCTGTGAGGATTCCTGTCTATTTGTGCACATAAGTTGATTTGGACAAACACAAGTACAAATAAATAACTAAGTGAATATTTTTAAAAATATCTATGCATCTTGTTTGTCTTTTTTAATTAGTCAAAAGCATCCATTGTCAGTGTTGCATTCTCTGTGTGTTTTAGGGACACACACACACCCCTATTTCCATCGGGATAATGATGTAGTAAGGACTTAGTCTTTTAAAAGAAGCCAGAATTAGCCTCAGGCAGCAGGAGGTGGAAGAGGCTACTGTAATGCACTGTCATTAATGGTCTAGAAGGTTTTGTGTTATGGTGTCTTGGGTTTTAAATGAAATGTCACATACAATTTGCCATTGCAAATGTGAAGAGTGGAGCTGGCTTGAGAGACTGAGGGCTTTACATTCTAATTGAAAACTGTATGATACCGACTAAAAATAGTAAAAGATCATTATTTGTTAACTTGTCACCCTAGTACGTAATAATATATGGTTATATTTCTTTTACACTTTAATTCCGCGATAAAATCTTCAGACAGAGTATAAAATGTGCCATGCTTAATGCAGTATTAAATACAGTGGAGTTGATCAACTCACCCATTTGGGATCGTTTATACACTGATCTCTCTGACATTTAGTCCATAATGTCAGGAAATTTATGAAAAGCTACTGAAGCTGAACACATTCCATTTAGAGTGGTTTATTTCTTCATTCTTCTCCCTGCTATTGACAAAGGTCTGTTTTAGTAACAGGACAAATAATATGATTTTCAATCTGCTTTAAAGGATCATATTACATCTTTCAGAGATATCTGTATATTATTGCTAATTGTGAAGTATGTTTAAGTCTGAAAGATGGTAGCTTACACATGACAGCATTCTTTTTAATCATTTGTTTTAATTAGAAACTTAAAGAGACTAGTACAAGTGTGCCCATAAAAATAACAGATATATTTTTATAATACCAGTCAATTTTTTCTATCATTAATATTATTCAATGTTTTAAGAATATATCAAGACAATCCATGTAGAAAATGGCTAGGAAAGAAATTGGTAGCAGTTAAACAGCTATCTATTATACCAACCAATGATAAATTCATTAATGAGGTTCCATGTACCCCATCTTAATGTTACACATTTGCCTGTTTCATAGACCTCTTGTCTCTAACATCAACTAATCTTATAGACACACAGTTGCAAAAAACAATTAAGAATTATGAAGCTGCAAATAATAATCTCAGAAGGAGCATTGCTATGTGGGGAGCTAGTCTTGTTTATCATAGGGGAGATGGGTCTCAGAACTTTCTCCCAAGAAACCCAGAAGTTTTTTGTCAAATTTAAACAAACATGCAGCTAACACATCCTATAGGAGATATAGAGGACCACAGGCTCTTAATTACAGCTAAAGTATCTTATGTGGCCTGTGGAAGTCCTTGGACTCTGGAGTCCAGGTAGGGTATCCCATGGAGCCTCCAGAATCCCTTGGATTACAGAATCCAGTGAGATATCCTGTGGGACTGTGGAAGGCCTAAGTTTCTAGGACATAGAAGGCAGTCACCAAGCCTAGACACCAAGACAGGATCTCCGGCTAACAAATATAGCCAGGAATCTCTTCCTTCTTTAGCCATGAACTCTAATTTGAATCTAACAGATAAACTTTCATGTGTGTTTCAATTCCAAATCTTTGTTAACACATAGCCTTTGCACCCTACACGTAGCTGTATCCAGTAGGACATCATAATTCTATTTTGTAGGGATGGAAAAATATTTCTTTGACTTTTGAAACCCACAGTCCTTGCACTAACACCAATATAGGCAGATGTGCTGGCTTTATTTTTGGTGATTTTTATATCATGGCAGGTTGTGGCTTTATAAATATAGACTTAAATTGATAAGCTTGCATTTAAGATCTATCATCATGTCAGAATATGTTGCAAAGTGAAATACAGTATATGTGGTAGTTAAAGAGTAAATGTCATTATGAGAGTTTTCATATTGTCATATTTACTGTCAATCATTAGTTAGTATGAAATTAGCAATCTTGAAAGTCTAAAACTTCTATTAAAGAGAAACACTAGATTTTAGAGATCATATTTTTTCCCTGTGTTTGAATTACATTTGTTTCACATATTATATTTGCACTATATACTCGCTGCTTGGCGTTGTGTGTAAACATGACACAATATGGGGTCATCAGAGAAGAAGGAGCTTCAGTTGAGAAAATGTCTCCATGAGATCCAGCCCTAAGGCATTTTCTGAGTTAGTAATCAGTGTGGGAGATTCCAGCCTGTTGTGTGTGATGCCATCCCTGAGCTGGTGGTCCTGGGTCTTGTAAGAAAGCTGGCTGAACAAGTCAGTAAGCAGCACCCTGCATCGTCAGCTCTGCATCAGCCCCTGCCTCTGTATTCCAGCCCTGCTGAGTTCTGTGCTGACTTCCTCTAATGATGGAGATTTCTCTGGAAGTGTAAGCTAAATAAAACCTCTCCATGACCCCCAGATTGATTATTAGCCATGGTGTTTCACTTCAGCAATAGAAAGCCTAGTAAAAGAATCTGTGTAAGCTGTGTTTCCATGGTTTATGATCTTTATTTGACATCACAGATGCCTTCTCTGCGAGAATCACTTTAACAGAAATATTAAAACTTTCAAAAACACTGTTAAAAATAAGTCCATCATTCATAAGCATACAGAATACATTTAAGTCATTTTGAACTGGTATTCCTACAATTCTAAACAGCAATTAAGATAAAATTAGTAATTTGATCAAGAATTCTTATTTCTGAAATGCATTTCAAATCTTATGTGTCTCCCTTTTTGTAGAATAATGAGCTTTCCTGGATTAAGTGGCTCTTATTTGTTTCAACTGATCTGGGAAATCTGAGACATGAAGAAACCTCCTCAGCAGGCTTTGCCCTTGACTGAAGTGGCACATTCTGATGGATGCTGTAAAAAAAATAAATTAACATAGACAAGCTATATATAGACTTCAAATCAAAGCTTCTGTATGTGGAAAGTCTACAGGAGCATAGATAGCATAGCAATTTGTCTAAGAATTGATGATTAGTGATGATATGTTTTAATCTTCTGAACAAGCAAAGAACAGAATAACATGCCATATAAATTTGTTATTAACACTTTGTTATTGTTCACTTTGCTAAAAATGTGAAAATATGGTCACATTTATATGATCAATGATACACACACAGACACACACACTCACACACACATACATGAGAGTTGATAGACTGATAGACAGCTGGGATACCAGTTTGAATAAAATGTCACATGGGTCATCAAGGTGCTTACTCTAGAGCAGAGATGGTCCAGTAGTTGTCAGATTGAACATAGGTATAATAGAAGTGCCTGCAAAGCTGTAGGATTGCTGTGAAAATCACATGAGTCTCTGGCAAGCTCTTAGACTTGAAATAGCAGAAACAGACAAAGCTGGGCCACTGAAAGTGGCATGGGCAAAGAAGCACCCGAGTTTGGGAGTGAAGGCACCACTCAAAGGCTACATCGACCTGCACTAGGGATTCTGTCACAGAGATTTCTATCTTCAATGACACTTTAGTATGTGACATGTGACCATTGAGAAATGAATGACATGCTAGGACACCTGGAAAGGCAAATTTTGTCTCCCAACTATGGAATCAGTTGCTTATGCTGAAGAGGATCCTGAGAAGCATCAGAAACTATGTAAAGTTCATTCTGTACATCCTAGAAATAACATTAAAAGAGCATCTAAACGAAGACACCTATTTCCCTTGTAACCAAACACAATGTGTAAATTATATGTAGCACTATGCAGTTATATCCCTGCATCTCATGCTTTAATGTCATCTTGTCCTTAATGCTGCCTCATCTCATTTGAAGAATTGTATCAACTCTATAAACTTGAAATAGGTCTCCCTAAATAGGAATCCCCAGCCTTCATGTTAGGCATTAGCTACTTAATGAACCAGCTGCATGATATGCACTTCATTCTATTGGATCCTTACAGTACAGAATTTATGTTATGGTCCTTTATGATAATGCTTATTACATCTTATGCCATGAAAGTGTCCTCTCTCCAGAGCATAGTTTCATTGAGATACCCCCTGTATTTGACTTTCATTGGCATTTTTAACAGCCGGTGTGATGACACATTTACATCTGATGCTCATAGACTATTTATTCATGGAGGTTCTTTTGTCTTTTTAACTGAATAGGAGATTAAGAAGAGTAGCCTTGAATTTGAACTTTACCCCTATATTTAGCATATCCTACTGATATCTACCACAAATAGATTAAAATTTTCCCTGTTAGTACCATAGATGCAGAATATTACTGCCTCCATGGATATTTTGTATCTGCTTTGTGATGGGCTGTAGTGACTGTGCTTTAGCAGAGCTGTCTTTCATGTTGTTACTTAGGATGTTCTCTTTCCAGATGATAATTGAGAAGTTAAAATTTTTTATTTTAAAAATAATACCAGGTACCACAATCAATCAATCAATCAATAGTGCAATGGGTGGTTAACAGCTAAAAGACAAAAGAGAAATGATGTACAATTGAATAAGAAGGATTTTGAAGAAATAAGTTTCTTGCCACCTTTGAAGAGGAAGATGAAGCAGGAACATGTAGAGACAGCCTTAGACCATCACTAGATGGGAGAAACTGCACACCACAATTTTCCAAACCTGGGACTATTAAATTTGGGGCCAGAACATTTATTATTTAGGAAAGCATTGATATGAATCTGAAGATGTTAGCTAGCATTTTTATTTTTGCTTCCATTATTGCATACCTCCTAAGACTACATAGAAAAATAAATGAAAGCTTCAACTATAAATATATGTCCCTTGTAGGCAAACATAGCTTAGGCTAACTCACTGTGATTCCAGAATAAAGGCCTTCTATTAAAGAAAACATCCCTTTAGAAATAAATTTCCAGGACCTCAGTCCTGCCCAGTATGCCCACAGGCTTAGCCACTAGCAATGAGTGTGAAGAAACCAACATTTGTAGGCTGCTTATTAACTAGACTGTGTTTTAGAGCAGAAAAATATTGAAAGGGATATTAAGCTGTTTGTTCACAAGGCTGCCACTTACAGGCCACAGGTAAGTGTCCTGTGTAATCCAGGGCTTTATATTATGACGTCTTGTCTACATTATTTAGCCATTCCCATTGAACATTTTTAGAACATCAGTACTCTATCACATATTCCAGGGATAATATTCTTTGTCTGAGAGCTCTCCCGCAACTTCAGCTAGCTGTTCCTTTTCATCGGTGTTTAGAACTTTACTTTTGATTCCACATACTCATGTGTCTCATTCTTTGAAAGCTGAAACACATAACTCATAGGCTTTGGAACTAATTTCTGCAAGTGAACACTAGTGAAAGGAGAGCTACATCTGTACTACATTTGTTTTGTACAGAACATCTTGTATTTGGGACATGACTGCATCCACTATGGTCACCTGCTCCTCTTCTTTCCATACTTGCACGGCTGGAAAATAAGCAAGGTAACTGCCAATTGTGTCTGCTGATAGACAGATATGTTGCCTAACTATTAGCACAGCTAATATTGAATTCCATTATATGTACCTTCACTAGACTTCCTTTCTTAATCTGGTTTTGACATTTCCCTGAGTCTGAGCACTTTTCAAAAACTGTGGGAACCTAGCACATGACTGTAACTCATCAGTGCATTACTGAAACTTGGCCTACCATGCAGCCTAGTAGTGTTGCTTTATTAGATTCAAAGATAAATGAAGTATATCTAATTATAAACTGTTTACAAGTATAAAATCATTGTGTAATATTGACAGCTATTAAATGATATACTTAATATGTATAAATTAAATTTGCTGTGAGTATAAGGCATACTTATTTTTCAGATTATTTAGATACTCTAATAAGAATTTACTGAAATTTTTTATCTATTTGTGAAGGTATGCCAAGGATTGAAAGAAATCAATAGTTCACTTTTTAAGTAGTAAATACTTTGACATCTGGTTCTCATATAAGAAATTGAGTCTGACAACCTTTTAAGCCACTTACTGATCATAAGATGTACTGAAAGAAACCTTTGCTAACCACTTTCAAATATTTTGTTTATGAAGACTGGAATGTTGTGATGAAATAAAGTAGTAACAGTTGACAAAGGTTGGACTTTTCCATCAAGATTAAGTAAGTCATGACAGGACAGGCACTGTGTGGGTACTTGACATGATCAGACTCTGCCACCTTCCTTTCTTTTCATTCCCATTCTATTGGGTCACAATGATTGTTTTGTAAAGGAAAAAAATCAATAATAACACTTGGATTATAGTTTAAAGCATGGAAACATCCACTGCCATTCTAGTCTCTCCTCTTCAACTATTGAGATTTCTGTGTAAAGTTTTTGTTTAATAGCATAGAATAGCCCATCTTCACAATGTGCTTATATTCAGTAGAGTCCCCTAGGAACAGATACCTAGTTCTGAGTAATAGCACTATAGTTTTTGTACAATGAGTTACTTTTGTTCGCCTACATGACTTGCTTATGTTTTAATACATAATATTTGCTTTGCCCTCAAGGATATTAATATTTTGGCTGAAGAACTGAGTGTGTAGACGGGAGATCAAATATATTTGTGATTTCCCAAGAAGATACTTTAGCTGTTTCAGACATTGCCTTGGGCTTATTTAAAATTCCCCTTTTAACCAAGTTCATATGAGGAAGTATACTTTAGCCATGTGGTTTCAGAAGAGAGGTGAATTGTTCAAAATATTCATTTCCTGAGGAATTGCTGGTCAAGGTTTAAGCAAATCATTAACAAATCTAACTTAACCATGAATAGGTGACCATAACTACCAGACTTTTCAGTGTCTTTCAAGCTTTCTTGTCATTGTGTCCAATTAAATTATAAGACTCTTAAAATGTTAGGAAAAGTATAGGGTGCTTCTGTTATCACAAAGGGAAGTCTTCAGCACTTACTATTGCCTGAGATCCACTAAGGTCTGTTTGCTCCACCTGGCAGACCGTTGGCCTTCCCTCTTAGGGACTGATGGAGTGGAGCATAGATTTCTTCATCTTAAATTTATTGGCAAAGAAAAATATATTCCTTGGATGCTGAAAGCTTAAAAATTTGTAGTTGTAATTTAATAAACTTATTTGCCCATATGAGAAGCTGACTATAGGTTGCGATTATGTCATGCATGGATTTCCCAGAACGTGGAAACCTGAGTCCACTCTTTCATGAACCACAACACTGGCTCCTCTCAGGCTCGGTTCATCTATATTTCCATTCCTGAAGCTCTGAGGGATGCCAAATCTTCCAACGAGTCTGTCTTCCACCTGTACAGATACCTCCTTTTAAGGCCTCCCACAATTTGAACATGTTTCTGAGAATATGTTTTTGCTCACTAGAAAGTGGAAAAGCAGTATCTATCTCATCAACACTCAGCAGAGTAGCATTCTTGAAATTCATAAGCTCACTACGTAAAGTTAAAACACCCAGAGAGATGTTAGAATTATGCCAAATACACTACAAGTGTCTTTAAACTTTTTCGTAATTATAGTGACTACCACTGTAAATTTTAGAACTAACGTAAATCCAATGGTATTTGACATGACACTCGAGATGGCTCCTTACCCTTAAGTTCTGAACCTTCTTCCAATAATTTGAGTAGGATAAAGTGCATCAATCCATTCTTCCAAATCCAAATCCTATCCAAATCCTCTGGTATATTCAACACATTAGTAACATTTTTGCTAAATGATTAACAAAAGTAGCTGTCTTAACTTCTCCTGTCAACGAAATTGCAGAAGCAGTGGTGCTAGCAATTAATAAAGCTGTTATACCAGCAATAATCAAGCCCACTTTCCTCTTGCTTCTGCTTAAAGCCTGACACATTTCTTCCACTACTTGCAGGCCATTTTTAGAATACAAAGGTTCTGTGATACTCAGGCCCTAAACAAAAGCTGGTTGATAGACCTCCATAATTTTGATCAAGCTTCAAGAATGGCATATATAGCTTGATCATGCTAACCCTTTTTGTCCTGGAAATATTTTTATTCCTACTCATCGTGTTAAGGCTTGTCTTTAACAACATCAACATGTTGGCAGCCAAAGTACATGGCCTGAAACTGAAAATGGACCCCAAGACAGAGTTATTAAATTAATAGGCTGACAAGCCAAAGATTCTGCACAGAGCCTTACCAACCTAAGACAGAAATGCATTGGTTTTGATAATGCATATTCCATGATGGGTAATGAAGGTATTCTTGTCAGAACAACCTAAGACAGACTCAGTCTTGTTAATGAAATAAAAAAGTGGGCGAGGCAGAGCCTTTGGGGCTGCTTGGCAAGAATCTGTCATGGGCCAAGGACAAGGAAATGGGCTGCTTGGCAGGAATTTGACATTGATCAAGGACAAGGAAGTAGGCTTTGGGCAAGAATCTGACATTAGGCTAGAACAAAGAAGTAATTTCAGGCAGGAATCTAAATATTAGGCTAGAACAAGGAAGTAGGCTTCAGACATGAAAATGACTTTGGGCTAGGACAGGGAAGTAGGATCAGATATTTTGGTCATCCTGATAATCCCTTAGAAACAGTGATCATGGGAGTATTCATGGAATTTTGTTTATTATCTTGCTGTTCTTTGACTATTTGTGTTTATTGTCTTGCTTGTTTCTTGACTATTTGCATCTATTATATTGCTAGTCCCTCAACCTAGAACTGACCTGAATACTTTCATGTAATTCAAAGGTTTAAAAGCAAAATGGAGGAGGGGGAATGTGATAGGGGGTTCTAGGGAGGAGAAGTGGGGAAGGGGAATGATATCTGAAATGTAAATAAAATATTCAATAAAAAATACACTAAAACAGGATTTAGGTCGCTATTGAATAATCCTTTCAAAGAGCCTTTGAATGTGTTATAAATGTCTTAAATGACAATTACAGTAGGTTACTTTTCCAAAATTAAGAAGTGGTATCAAAATACTTTGTATGAAACTGTTAAAAGAACAAATAAAAATTTTAAAAGAAAAAAAAAGAAAGTAGAAAAGCAGCTTTCCTGAGTTAGAGCTCATGGCTGGGAATCAGAAAACAACAAAGCTGTTTCAAGTGCTGCCAAGTCCGTGGAACATCTGGAAAGTCCTGTCACTTTTCACATCTGTTCATCTATCTATTCTACAAAAAGTATCAATGTATGTTATATTACACAAACAGAATACTGGAAATTTATATGAGAATTTTGTAAATTGACTTGCCCAATAGGAACACCATTTTTTTTCTCCTCCAACAGAGTATGTAGACCTATCACAGAAGATGTATAATACGTTTGTGAATGAAAAATTATATCACGTAGTTGGTCTGTGAAACACTGGAAATGGAGGAATAGACGTGACTAGAGAGGGCCCCAACTGGAAACTGCAGAGAGCTGCAGATGCTGGACCAGAGGCAGTCTTTGCTTGTAGGGCATGTAGAATGCCTCTTTATGTGAAAAGTGTTATCATCTAATTTCAACATCTCTTCATTGCAAACAGCAGGAGGCAAAGATTTAGATGAGTGAGAAAGATTTTCTGGCAAATTTCTATTTCTCCTCAGGTAACTTGGACAATAAACCGTTGCTATTTGCAGGAAAATGGAGTTTGTTAACAGCTTCCCTTTTGAATCAGGAGTGGGGAGGCAGTTATATTTAATTCCAGTCACCATTCTCCTGACTTCTCCATTAGTATTTTCACATATTTCACCTGATAAAATATTATTTCTACTAAGTGAGCATCACATTTAAATATTTTAACTTGATCTGCAAATGGAGTTAGTTATCATATTTCACACATATATACACAGGAACTGTGCTCACACACACAAGCACACATTTCATATCATTTAGTTAAATCTAGGTTCACATTGCAAATATCACTTAACACAGTACTTTCCTTTCTTTTTCATGTAAATGACATAATTTTATTTGCATGTGATTAAAGCTTCATTCTGTATGCATGTCCTATTTTCTCTGTCCATTCACCTACTGATGGGTACCTAGGCTGGTCCTTGTCTTGACCTTTGTGCACAGTGTCACAGTGAACATAATTGATCAGTACACCTGTACAAACTCTTTTATATTCTGCATTCATTGCTTCATGTTGGTTTCAGGGTGTGGAGTACATAGACAAAAATACCCAGTGTGATTTTCAAAAATATCCTTCAATTTTTCTGCCTTATTTTGCTTACCTGTAAAATTAGAACAGGAGATTTAGATCAAAGAGTTCTTTGTATTAAGTGAGTTGCTGTATGAGCTAGAGAGATGCCTCACGGCGAGAATCATTCACTGCCAACCCTGATGACCTGAGCTCATTCCTGGGATCCACATGATGGAAGGAATAATTTAGAAAAAATTTAAATGATTTATATGTTTGTTTTAATTCATGGCTATGTGTGTGAGGCTATGTGAGTTCTCTGTACAGCGTACATGCAGGGGCTCAGAGAGATCCTCAGATTCTCTGGAGCTAGCCTTAGAGGTAAATGTGAACAGCCTAGCATGGACACTTGGAACTGAGCCTCAATCCCCTGCAAGATCTCTGAGTTCTCTTAGCCCCCCTGAGTCATGTCTCCAGCCATAATTTACCAAAATTTAATGTATGTATATATATATATATATATATATATATATATATGCATATATATGACACTGAGGTTCAAATTCCAGTGCCCACACCAGGCAGGCTATTCATGTCTATCTCTAATATGTATGTATGTATGTTTGTATGTATGTATGTGTGTATGTATTTATGTATGTATGTATATATGTCACAGAGGACCAGAGTTCAGATTACAATTCCTATGTGGGGTGGCTCAGAGTTACTTTTGACTCAAGTTCCAGGGGACCAAATAATTTGCCTTTGGTCTCCATGGGTACTGGAATTCACACGTATATACCTCAACACAAACACATGTGAATATACATAATTTAAAAAATTAATCCTTTAAAAATAAGAGTAATGTGGTACAGGAAAATAAACATTAGTTCATTCTAGCAGTAAATTGCCATGAAAATGTTTTTAAAACTAAGGTTTAATGTGAAAACATCTTGTCATCTCTTGACTTTGATCTCAGTCCAGGCACAAGCATCCGAAATCTCCCACCAGGTCATATGCAAAGAAAGCATTGCTCTTTCTTCAGCCAACCTGGTAAGGACTCCATTTTTGCTTATCCTATAAAGGCTAGTTCCCCGAGAGCTAGAACATCCCTTCAGTCCTGAGAGCACCCTGTCAGGAACCCTCTTTATAAATTCTGTAAATTTGCTAGGAGGAGGCATATGCACGTACTTGTGAGTGCCCACAGACCAGAAAATCAGGTCAGAACCCCTGCTACTTGGTAACCAGCAGGTATAAGTAGCCTGACGTATGTTCTGGGAACTGAACGTGGGTCTTCTGTGGTGCACACATTACACCATTGAGCAATCTTTCCAGGCTGTATTCTTATTCTTCCTACCCCATCCCTCACTAAGAGCTCAAATGAAAGTCTTATTTTCATAGCTAATTTTCAACCTAATTGACTCGGCATTCATTCTTCTTATATTAGTTTACTCATTTCTTTTTCTGGTCTTACTAATGTTAACTTTTATCAGAACTGAAAATAGCAGTTATCTTCTCTTAGATATGAGCTGGCCCCTAGTCCTCCCTGTACAGAATCCCATGAGGTAGGCCTAGCACATCACCACTGTCTCCAGCTCCATTTGATCTTCTTCCTGAGTTCCCTTCATCTGTCCTTATGAGATGCATTCTCGCCATCTTTATTTCTGCTTCTTACTTCTTAGTTTCAACTTAACATTTATTAATTCTCCTCATTCATTCTGATAGCAGTTCCTGTGCAATTTTTATATTGACTGTAGGTTTTGTCCTGTAAGAGTTTTTATTTGCTTCTTTTTCCATTCAAACCAATGGTTTATGACAGACATTTTTATTCTACTGTCCCTAGAAAGCGGCTCTCTGGAGAAATAACTCCTTTTGTATCCTGTACTGTTAGGTTCTCCTACTTAAAATCTCCTATAAAATCCCATGTGGTTTATAGGTTTTAAGCTCTTGTCTCAGGGCAGCCATTGATAGCAATCTAAAGTTAGCCAAGATTTGGAAGATGTCCTATCATGGAGTGTTGCCTACGGTTCTGTTTGGCCATTGTCTGAAGAGCTGGGTTTTGTCTCTCTCTTAACTAGTTCACTAAGGCATTTTAAAATGTTAATATCATTTCTTATAATACCTCAAGAATATAGTTAAATACTATGTCCAGTTCACAAGTTTCTAGAAATGGAAACCTGACATCAGGAGAACACACAGCTGAAATCGGGATCCCAACACAGTGTCAGAGGTTAAAGATGCCTTTGCAGTGAGCCATTGTTTTGCCACTGCTGTGATGTCAGCCATCAGATAGTAAAAATCATGGAAAATTTTTGGAATCAATTTCCAAACTGCCTCCATTATGTGTAATATTGAGCAAGAAATAGCCATGAGTTTTAAATTATAAATGTTACATCAAGTCTCAGAAAACTAACACCATTTCTTGAGCCCTTGCTGAACTTGTTTCCACAAGGACAGACTGTTGCATTGAAAAGAAATAACAGAAAAATGTTCACTATGCTTAGCAACACTCTAAAAAAATCCCAGGATTAAGAATATCCACAAATATGTAAACACTGTTAGTTACATCACCAAACATGTCCTCATGACGTACAATAGCCATTTTCTCGCTGAGATATGCAGTGTCATAACTCAGTATGGCTATGTGTGAAAGCCTGTCCACTTATGAAATTGTTACTTGGGCCTCACAGGATATATATATATCATACACAGGTGAAGACAAGCATACATCCTGGCTTTTCATTTTGTAGCAGCTGCACTGTCAGGTGAGCATCTCTCAAATGTTCCTGTTGTTGTGGACTATGGTGTGGGGTAAGATAAGGTCTACCCAGTCTTAACTAGCTCTCTGAACCAAAATAAATTATTTATATCAGTAAGAAACTTACCAGATAAACTAAATTGCTCAACATGTGTTACTGCATAAATATAAAACTCATTTAAATTTTCATATTCCCCTTCCAAATGTTTATCTTACTAAAGCCTACAATTCATTCAATAATTATTATCTAAAAGCATTAATTGAGTTTTCTCTACATGCCTATTACTCTTCTAGGTGCTAGGTCTATAAAGATGAACACGACAAATATATTTGCTATTATCAATATGATATTCAAGTAGGAAGGTAAGACTGAGTAAATACCAAAGCAACTTTAGGCATTAACTGCAAAAAATCAGGCAAGTGGAGAAACAATAAGGTAAAGAGAAGATACTTTACTGTTTTAAGGAAAGCAAAGGAGGCTTCTGGAAGGAACAAGTTAAAGCTGAAAATAGTAATGAAAGAGTCCAGAGAGGACACAAACTGCTGCAAAAGCCCGAGTGTGGGAAGGTGGGGGAGCTTAGGATACTGTAAAATCAAGTCAGAAGGTGAGACAGCAGCCAGACTGTCTATGGCCATGAAACTATATAACAATTTTATATTTCATCCTAAGAATAAAACACAAAACCAGAGCTATGATACAGCCTGAAATATCTTGAGCTATAACCTATAGAACTAGTGCTGGAGGTGGGGAGAAAGGGTGGGGGGAGGAAGGAAAAGAGGTGTGGCTGGAAGCAATCTGTTAGTGACAGGATCCTGACTATGACATCTGAGCAAGTCTCCCTCCCTTTTTTCCTCCCTACCTCCCTCACCCGCCCCTTTTTTGTATGTATGTCTGTGTGTCCCCCTCCACTTATTCCTCTCTGTACCACCCTCCTTAGGTTCCAATCTCTATCCCTCTTTGTACCTAGACCACCTAAAAACAGCTTGCCACATGTATCTTTAGGAGCAAGAGTGACTTGCAGTTACACGGTAATATTTTATCACATCATTTATGGCTCACTAAACCCATGGCAGCTTCTTCTTCCTAGATATTGTGCCATATTGTTTGATGTTTTAAGTCTCTGTCTATGTAGTCAACCTCACTATGATTCATTCTTTCTGGGTAATGACTGAAACTGGTACGTGATTTCACTTGCAAAGGTTTGTAATAATCCAAGGGCTAATGAAAGAAGCGGCTTTGCAGCTACTAGGTTTTAAACATAACAGGTGTGCAGGCTGCTTGTTGCTGAAAAATACAACACATCCTCATAAAAGCATGACTTGTTCAAATGTTTTCAAATTAGTAAATGTGGCTTTCCTGTCTCTCACTGCACAGCACGTACTGACTGTACATCACTGAGAGGGCATTTCTAAATGCAGTCTTCCCATTAGCTTCCGGAGTATGGATTCAGTGATGATAATTTAATTAGACACCTAGCATAGACTTAATATATTTGTGATAAATTATTTTGTTTTTCTAAGTTTGCTCAGGGGAGTTTAAGCTATAAGATAATTATTTTTAAGAAAAATCTTGTAAATGCTTTACACTTTTAGAACCTTAGTTTATTACACCTTTAACTTTCATCAAACACAAAGAAAGCATAATCAAGAAAAGAAAATAGAAAGGAGTCAAGTTACATATCTCTTAAGAAATGCATTTTAAAGAACTATGATTTTGATGTTTTTTAGTCCCATGAATCAAATATTGCTCCTTCATAATGAGCACACACACACACACACTTTATTAGAAGAAAAGACCCTTTATTGTAAAATGTATTCTTTTGTCATACAATTCAGTGTATCAAAATTCACATTTGATAGGAAAAGGGGTGTAATAAAACTTTATATACAACACTATGAGCTTCACAGAGTTCCTGCTATTTTGGTTTTTAAATGTTTTTCCTTTTATGCGTTGTGTGTAGACATGTTAGTGAAGGGTTTCCCATGGACATTCCCAAGGGGCAGCCTGTAGATCCTGAAGTACTATTTGTATTTGTTGAAAATGTATAGTAAAAAAAATAGAGGATGTTAGAACAGTGATATGAGCAATTTGAGGACCTGGAATTTCTGAAATCAATTCAGCAAAACTGGTCACCTTCTCAAAAAAAGAAAGTCAATCATATCATGAAATAAGTGTGACAACTCAAGAGTAAAATCTTCCTGAATAATTGTTGGAATTCCAGTGATTTCCATTCTATTCTCCCATCATTATGGACTATTAAGTTTTCTTTCTTTTTTGAAAACAATATTATCTATTATTTAAATAGTAATAAAACAATAAAATGGTTTTAAATGTTAAAAATTACCTATGTCTTCTTTAATGTGTACTTAACCTTTTTTTTGATTTATGATATTTACTCGTAAAAAGATGATGGAAAGTTCCTTTTATCTTTGAAGTCAGGTATAAATCAGTCCATGATTATTCACATTCAGCTTTCTTCCTATTTTGATTCCTAATTAAGATTGGACTTCAAAATATAAGTAAAATAAAAATTAACTGTTTCAGAGAGAAAATTAAAAAGAGATTCTATTCTTTCATTTCTCTCTATTAAATTATAACCTTGTTAGGGGGAGATGCATGTCTATATTTGAAGATATTTCCCAAAAGACAGAGACAACCACAAACTCAAAGTCCATAATGAAAACCTACATCAAGAAAACAATTACGTATAAACCATCAGAGCCCTATGTAACCGCCTCTTAACCTAATGGAGACTTGGCCAGAAAAATCATAGCTGACACTTAAAATTTGAAGCTTAGTATAAAATAAGACTGTGCAAGGCATACTGGTCAAGTTTTGCAGAATGTTTGACATTAGGGCTTTACCTTCTTTTCAAGTTTATTCTTACTTTCAGGGCAGAAACAGAAACCGAGAGGTATCAATGTACTATTCTGCTTATTGTTATAAAAATAGCATTACTAAAAATATTAAATATTCATGAAAATTCTTATTTCCCTCAGGTTCTGGCTAGCAAAAGATGCTTTGAGATATTAAACATCGAAGGAGGGAACTGTAACACACTACAGATAATCACTAGAGTTATCAACAAAGGCAGTTGATATTAATAATTAAATGGGACTGTCCCCTGTGGAGGTTTCCATGAGCTCCAGGCATGGTGTGTAAAATCTCTTGGCTAACTGATCTTTAGTTTCTTTCTAGAACAGGAGTGTACATTAATGAAACCTGTACTTCACTCCTGTGTCTCAAGTCAAATAATTTGTCTAGTGTAATAAATAATTATACATGCTCTGTGAGGAAAACTCATCTCTTTGAGACTCCAATGGTTTTATGGTCTGCAAGAGAATATTCAACAGAAGCAAATACGGATAGTTTATCTATTGTCTGAAGTTCCATGTTGCACATTAACTGAATGGGAGCAGACTTTATTTTAATATCACCACTAGGTATGCTGGCTACTTTTATGTCACCATGACATAAACTGGAGTCATTATGAAATTGGGAACCTCAGTTGAGAAAATTCCCTACCAAATAGGCCTGTGTGCAAGTCTGTGGTCCATTTTCTTGACTGATGGTTGATATGTGAGAAACCAGTTCACTGTGGCCAGTGTCACCGTGGGCAGACTGTTCAGGAGGTTATAAGAAAGAGGTTGGGCCAAGCCATGGAGCAAGTCAGAAAATGGCATTCCCCCATTGCTTCTGCATTAGCTCCTGCCTCCAGGTGTCTGTCCTGAGTTTCTGCCCTGATTTTCCCAGATGATGAGGTTATAAGATGTGATTTATAAGACAAAATAAATCCTTTCCCTCATGTTGCTTTTTGTCATGGTATTTTTTTCACAGAAGTAAAAAAAAAAATAACTAAGACAATAGAAATACTCTATGTATGCAACCTGTGCACTTAAAGTTATGTGTAATAATATGAGATTTTTGCAGGGGAAGGGGGCTTTCTCTGTTTCTGAAACCTGTATCTACCTCACCAGGATTTTTGTCAATGAGGAAACATCAGTGGTAATCACCACTCTGGGATCCAGAAGAGTCCAGTGACCAAGCATGGCTTTCTCTTGGAGACTAATTTTGTTCCTGTCTGTCACCAGGTGTCTTTCAGGTAAAATGCGTACATAATTATTTGGTTGTTATTAAGTCTTAGTTAAGAAATCTCTCTCTCTCTCTCTCTCTCTCTCTCTCTCTCTCTCTCTCTCTCT
>NW_021604596.1:7328766-7348015 GCF_004785775.1 Grammomys surdaster
TCTCTCTCTCTCTCTCTCTCTCTCTCTCTCTCTCTCTCTCTCTCTCTCTCTCTTTCTCTCTCTGTGTGTGTGTGCTTGCATACACACAAGTGCCATTTACAACAGTTTGAATGTAGAGGTCTGAAAAAAAAAACTTCAGAAACTTGTCCTCTCCCTTCATTCTGTGGGTCCCCCTGTCCAAATGCAGGTCATCAGTTTTTGTGACAATTGCCTGTGCTGACTGAGTATTCTACTTATCTATCGCCAGCACTCTATATAAAATTTTAAAGCACATGTTAACAGATTTATCTATTTATCACAGCTCTCTGACTTTGTGTTGGTTAGATCTGTTGTTGGAAACATATAACATCTTTAATTATGAAAAATTGTTATTTTGAACAATAATATCTTCTTGATAAAAAAATTGAACCACACAGGCTTATTTATTTTAAGAGTGTGGAGAAATCAACTATTATGATTTTAGTGCAAAGGACATTATATTGAGAAGTTTGTTAAATTAAGCTCAGTGTTTTTACTGTAAAAGTCTGGTGGACTTATATAGTGTATGTCAGAAAACATGTGACTGCTGTCATATTAGAGTAATTTTTAAATTAGTTATAAACATATTTCTAGCATCTAAATTATTACAAACACAGTTTGAGAAGAATTGTTATGTATGCAAATATTGTCCATGTAACATACATATGTACTTTTTGGTGTTTGGAACTGTGCATTATATAGTCTTATACCCAACATTCATTTTCCATGTACTACCATGCACTCACTATGTAGTGAAAGTATCTCATTAACTCTACAGATTGTTTTTGCGTATCAAAGAATCAAATATGTTCCCCTAACACGATCACCTTTTGTGTTATAGTGTTACCTGAAGAAAAGTACAAACTGTCAAACAGGGCAGGCAGAAGATCAAACCTACTGTGAAGTAAATATAACCTCCCCTTACAGCCATTGAGCTATGGTTTTCCTAGCAATTACACAATAGCTTTTAGTCTTGTCACCAGTTCTCCATCTGTGCAACACTTCCCATGAATATACACACTATGTGACTATTTTAACACTCTAGGTCTCTTTCAGAAACTGCTCCCAATGTGCTAGTTTGAAATCTGAAGCCCTTTCTGCATATGGAGAGATAAATTTGACATTTCACTTCTATAAATCAATATGTGCTAAGGTTTAATCATTAAGTAAACTTGAATATGTATACATTTCCTCAAATGTATATAGAGAAGTCTCTCATCCCAACACCAGTAATAAATTAGGAGCAAAAAAAAAAACACATGTTAATTGTTCATTTATCAGTGATATCATTGTAAACATTGCTTATTAAACAGCCAGTGTAAAGAAGAGATGTGAAGTTCGGGCCTGTCTGTATAAAATGGTGGGAGAGGCCATTGTGAAACCTTGAAAAATGTATACTGGTCATTAAATGAAAAGCATAGTGCATAAATATCATGAACATGTAAAAAATGAGTGGTCACAGAGCTGTTTCTGCCCGGTTCTGTCTGTGCAGTCTTACCCCCTGTGCTGAATTCAACGTTTTCCCCCATGTCTTCTCAGGACCCTTGCCTGTTTGAACTGTGAACTGTCTGTTGTTTTCATGTGTAAGTTAACACTGGTGAAGGGCAGAAATCATAATCAAAGCTACTTTCTCTTGAACTCACCCACCAAGGGAGTTTTCTGAGTAAATACTTCTTTCAGTTAAGCTGTACCCTGTGTTTGAGGTAATCCAAGTATACCATGCTATGCTTGAGGTCTGTGATTTCTAACTTTCATGTTCTTGCATGTATCAAGTTGTAATTGACAGTAAAATAAATGAGACACTGGAAGGCATTTGAACTTCTCCACCATCCTTGCATTTAATATGGAGCAAATATAGCAGGTACTTTATACTAAGTTAACTTAATCTCCCTGTAGACACCTGCTTAATAAAAAACAAAACAAAACAAAACAAAACAAAACAAAACAAAAAACCTAATAGCTACCTGAAAGGATTGTGTTCATGGATGTTTCTATTTGAAGTCTTTCCTGTGGTCTATAGACAATGCACTTATTTAATTTCTGATATTTAATCATTTCTTATATTTATTTCACTGTTTTACCCTCTCTTGTCTTGTTTTTTAGTGTTCTTGTTTACATATAAGTGTCACTTTGTGGGCAATGTTTAACATTGATTGCTAGATCAGAGGTGAAGGAGAAGAAGCTACACACCAACTGTGTGTTTAAGGCACTTAACACACTTAAGGAATTGGTGGTTCCTTGAATCAGAAAGAATAACTAAAGGGAAGAATTGAACCCCAAGAGTTTTGATTCATGCATCACTTTCCAAGTGGCTAGACAATCCTGGGTATGCTTCCTTGAGAAATATGAAAGAGCTCTTACACAGCTCAGCCTTGTTTGAAAACTGGCTATTTCTGGAGGAAGGATATTTCATGGGACTCATGCCCTTATATTAAAATCAGACCTACAAGTGGAGCAAGACATAGTAATGTGTTTCAAAGTAGCATAAAAATCAACTAAAAATGTGGGTACAATTCGGGCTTATTGCCCATCTATTCTCAATGAACTTAAAAAAATGGCTCAATCATTTAAAAGAACCTCACAATTTGTTGCAAATCCAAATTTTTTACCCTAGGACCAAGCAGGTCCTGTCCTCTTGATAAGGTGTTCACCTGGCTGGTTTGAAATTATGGAAAGTAGTTATATATAAATCAAAAAAAGACAATTCATATATACCTGTATATAAGAACATTATTCATATAAATTAGTAATTAAATAATTAATGATGATGCCTTATCTCCAAGTTTATAGTATAATTTTATACGATTAAACTTTAATGAATTGGCAGGCTAGGCATGTTTTTCAGGTGGGAGTGTATGGACTCAGCATGTAGCAAGCCCTGGATTTGATGCCAGTACAACACAAACCGGATATGATAATATGTATCTATAATCCCAGTACCTAGGATGTAGAGGGAGGGAGACCGGAAGTTCGAGGTTGACTTGGGCTACATAGTGGGTTTGAGACCAGACTGAGCTACAAGAAAACCTTTCTCAATGATAATAGCACTAACAATAATAATGACCCCAAAGAGGAAACTATCAGAAAGTTGTCTTACGTAAATGAATGAACAGACAGTGGACAACCTAAATAATGGAGCACTATTCAGTGATAAAAGAAATGAGGTGCAAATGTCATAGACTCATGACTTCGCATGCACACTGCTAAACGGAAGAAGCTACTCTGCAGATAGCATGCACCATAGGATTCTATTTCCATACCTGAGAAGGAAAATGGTGTAAATAGAATAATGATCACCAGGAGAGAGGCTGAGCAGGTGGTCAAAGGCAAAAATGAAGCAATTATCAATTTGAAGACCATGAGAAAGAAATCTCTATGGACCAGATACTAAATTACTGTATGATATGGTTATCAAAACCATAGAGAATATAAATCATAGAGTGAACATTAATATATGCAAATTAAATAAAAATAATTTAGAAAGTCATAGGGTCCCTAAACTGTTTCTAGACTATGACAAGGAATCAAATCATATATTACTCATTTAAAAGGCAACTTCAGTTGGGGGGAGTGTTACATTAAAAAATGTTGGAAATGAGCTATAAAACTAAAGGCAACCCATATGTGGCTTCTGCACAGTTCTCTGTTTATGTTGTTTCCCAATGTGAAGTGCTAATATCATGTAAGCTGTACCTAAGGAACTAAGTCAGACTTGGCAAATGATTGAGCTGTGCTTATACCTATAGGTGTGGAAAGGTTCTTTTTTTTTTCATATCAGAGTCAGCCATGTGACATTGTTTTAGAGCTGTTGAAGGCATTGCTATGTTCATATAGGTTCATATATGTTGTAAACACAAATGCTTCTATACACAAATACAGATAGAGATAGAGATATATAGAGCTGTTTCATTTCAGTCATCCTAGAAGACACTATGCAGTGTATCCCTGTAGAACTAGCACATAAAATGTCAAGATCTTTCTTTTTATTAAGTTTGCTCTTGAAGGAACAAGGGATATTTCGGAAATGACTGATTACAGGACTGCAGCAGGAAATGTCCTATATAAATCATTTTAGAGTATCTTATGGTGCCCCAAAACATGGAAGTACTAGGGCAAATAAAACTACTTAAAGAGAGAGAGAAACATAAAGAAAGGCCCTCCAAGAGATGGCTCAGCAGATAAATGTTTGCTATGTTTGAGTTCCGATTCCCAAGAACACACAAAAAGCTGGACACCTGACCACTAGTCTGTAAGTCTAGTTCCCCTGTGGCAAGATGAGAGGGGAATAGGAGATCCCTGAAATCTGGGAATCAGTTAGTCTGGCAGAAGCACTGGCAACAGAAGACCCTGTGTCAAATAAGACAGATGTGAGCACTAGCGCCCAAGGCTGCCCTCTGACCTTCCCCGAGGTGCCTACCTTTATCCAAAGGTGATGCACACACACACACACACACACACTCTTTAATTTTTTAAATTTTAAAATGAAACATGTTAAGGATAGTACAACACAAACCAAAAAGGGTCCTCAAATTAGAACTGACATATTTCAGCCACCAATTAAATTCAAAATCATGGCACTATAGCTGAAAGAAGAAAATAAATACCCATGACTCTACCTAGGGGTATATAAAATGTTACATAAATAATGTACCAGGCAAATGGAGACATCTTTCTGTAGATGAATGTCAAACAGCTTGTGTAAACGCTCTGTCCTTGAGGAGGTGTTGCTTACATTGTCCTTTCCTTAAGTGTGAAATCTGCTTGGGAACTTTTCCCAATGCGATATATATGATTTTTTTTTTCTCATTGACTTGACATCCATTCTAGTTATCTATGGGACCAAATATCATCTAAGGAATCAGCTTCAAATCTTTCCTCATTGAGTAAACTGTGGTATAAAAGGGAGATTAGGAGAAAGACGATTTAATTTGTTATTGTGGATAGAATCACAAACACAATGAAAACAACGTTGTGTGAAATCTAAGCAAACAGTAATAAAGTTTCCCAGGAGTCTCCATCATGAACTCTGACTGTGAAAGACCAGAGTATAAGGAACCTTGAAAACTGCCTTTCCCATCTTGATTATTTTGAGCTGTCTTTTTTTTTTTTTTTGAGACACTTCAGACATGAGTGACTCAATAAAATTAACTTTTAGTAAGGTAAGTTTGCATATGTAAAATGTGACTTAGTAATTATATCTCCTTGTCTTCACCAGAAAGAAAAAGGTAATGTGATAGGAGAAGACAAAAACAGAAAAGAAGAAAATTAGGAAAAATGTGCAGGGCATAGACATACTTCCCTTGTATATGTTTAAGATTGAAACACCTATTAGTGATAGAACTTAACCAACTCTTTTCTGTTGTCTGTATCATGTGCATATCTCACCTGGATAAAGACAGCTGCTAGAAATTCATAAGTCTAACAGAAATGTCATGCCCATAAGATGGAGTTTCACAGAATTGCTCCCCATACATAGGCTTCTCCATTCTTGCCTGACCCTTGGAGAGGTAATATGTATGTCTGATTTAGAACAATAAATTTCACAGTCCTCTATGTTTAGCATTTTGACCGTTTGTACTTCTCTATATTAGCCACCATCCACTACAAACAGAAGCTTTTCTAAGCAAGATTGAGAGCAGCACTGATCTTTGGGTATAAACCTGCACATTCAGAAAGCTGTTTGATCCCATTGGCATTTGCCAAAAGGATGGCAGGATCTCCATTGGCATTTGCCAAAAGGATGGCAGGATCTCGCTAAAGCCTCATTCCTTTATCCAAGGACATTTGAGTGTTTTTTCAATATAAGGAATGAAATTTCTGTTCTGGGGAAAGCCTCACATTCAACCAGAAAGTGACTGGTTACAGACGTTACTGCCATCCCACCATCAGGTACATTCTGTGTAGCTCACAGGATTCAGATCTTGGTAAGACTGCTGGTGTCTTTTCTCCCATAGAAGCATGTGTAGTACCTTCTAGCTCTACATATTTTTTTTTTTTTTTTGGTGCATGTGATGGCAAGGTCTGCAGTAGCAAGAAGAAGGGCAAACGACAGTGTGCAAGCTTTTCCAAGTCTTGTTCTGTTTGCCAAAGCCTTATTGGTCAAAGCAATCCCTTGAGGCAAATACAGAACCTACAGATGAGAAAAGAGAATAACCTTTTTAAACAGAATAGTCCAGAAGGCTGTAATGTGTATGCACCCAGCAATGGAACACAAAGACCTCATTCCTAGATCCACCACATGCTTACTTACTTTTAGGACACGTTTAGTAGTAACAGTTCTGTTTAGAGTTAACAGTTAAGACTGGTGGATATTTCTCTGTCTTCTTATTTTTGAAATAGTAGCAGATGAGAGATAATATCTAAATCTTACTAGCTGTATGTAAAAGAAAAGCTTTAAATGTCAGTGCATTATTTTCTTCAACACTAAATTAATAAACTTCAGAAAAAGCTATTATTTTAAAAATAGTATGTTAAAAGCATTTTGAGAGGAAGTCATAATTATTATAGTATAATTTTAAAGATATATTTATGTGGGAAAAAATTAGGCGGCAGTGGTGGTGGAGGGTCGGGGGTGGGGGGTTCCATGAGGCCGACGGGTCCCACATGCAGGAGAAAGTCTAAGGTTCCAGAGGCTGGAGGCTTTGGCAATGGTAGGCCCCAATGACACGAGGAAGTCCTTGGTTCCAAAAGGGTTTATTGTCATGGCCGGTGGTGGATGGATCTGGAAGTACCCCCTTAAAACTCAGGGCAGTCCTGAGTTAAATAGGGAGGGAGGAAGGGGGAGGTTCTGGGGGGAAGCATGCTTAATTTGCTCCGCCCTCTGGCCTTCATTAGTATGTAAACCCCTAAGGCCAGAGGCCTGTGGTCACACCCTCTACCTGTGCACTTTGGGAGGGGCTGTAATGGCCTATGTGACTGAACAATGTAGGTCTATGGAGACTGACTGTGTGTCATGACCCTGGGTTCTGGGGACATGGCCGAACTCCTGCTGGTTCTCACTTAGGGTCTCGGGGTTCTAGGCCCATGCCCAGCCATGAACTAGGATACCCTTACGCAGTCCCACATATTTATACATACATATATACACACATACAGAGAGAGAGAGAGAGAGAGAGAGAGAGAGAGAGAGAGAGAGATCAATATATTTATCTCTATTGGAGTAAAATACTCCATATTATTTTTGAATTTAAAAATGACTCTAAGAGGACATGTCATTCTCCAAGTAAGGGCAGAAACAGTAATAGGAAATGACAGTGGAGTCCATGCTTCTGTATGCTGAAATAATGAGGAACTTTCCTGACTTATGGCAGCTCTTTACAAATTACTCTTTATTTATTTATTCTCCATGTTTGAATGAGTAACAACAAAATAAAAAATGTGAATTGATTCTCTGTGTTATAAAAAATATCCTGGCCAATGGGTTAGTTCTCTTGGACAATGGCTAAGACTTACGTTAATTCACTTATAAATATTTAACATGATAGGATATTATAATATTATTCATCAGAGCAAGGTTCCTTTTCATATAACATAAATTACTCTTTTTTTGGTGACACAGATGTCTTCATAGATAATGTCTGCTTAGCATGTACATTGTAGAGATAGTTTATGATAGAGATACTTATTCCTGCAATAATTGTAGCTTTATGAGGCCAACAACCATCCTCACATACTTCAGATTGCTGCCATACACAAGGTCTACAAGGACGCTTTTCTTCCCTTTAATTTTTTGTGTCCTGTGAGTTTGCTCCTAGGCAGATAGAAACTAGTGGACATACAATTTGTGGGCTGCCTCCCATAGCAATGCTTTTGAACATACCGGATGAGAAGGGAAGTCCAGCTGATCAGCTACAATGACTGTCCTCCAATTCTCACATAAGTCCCTGTAGGTACCTTTTCAGTCACTTGCAGATGCTTCTGTAAGCTGCATTGGTTTAAAAATAACAACAAGGACAACAACAAAGCACTTTCTTGCTCCCTTAACCCTATTCTCCTTTTTGGGATAAATCCATTTTATTGAAAAGGAGACAGTTTGTTTCCTCTGCCAAGCCGATGATCCACTGGTGAACAGAGAATGCCTGTCACTGATAAGCTTATACAAACACTGTCTTCCTTGGCAGTGGTGTGGTAAATCATGAAAACCTTTGTCATTGTCAGAGCTTATATAGGAAAGCAGAAACAAAGGAGCTACAACAAACGGGTGCCCAGTAACTTTGACTGGCCTATTGGAATTTAGAAAGAAAAATGGATTAAGGCTTCTTCCTGATCATTTTTAAATTATGCATTTGCACATTGTATTAGCACCCTGGGATGTCCTGATGATAACAGGAGCTACCTCACTGTGACCATCCAAGCTGACTTTATCACTATGCTCTGGTGGTATCAGAAATGTAATTACTCAACAAACAATTTAATTTCTCCTTGTTGGCAGGGTGGGAGGTTGGGGTAAAAGCTGGATCACCTGAACCGAATACACTCTACTGTTTGTATATTAACAGCAAAGACCATATTAAGTCATGTATGATTGTCACAATTCCTGGGGTGAAAGAAAATTAACTCATCAACCAACAAACTAGTTCAGAGTCTGAAGAGATCATTGCAAGTGTGTGTTTCAGTTTAATGAAGATTATAAAAAGAGTTAACGTTTGAGGCCAGCTGAATGTGTTTTCATTTACAACATATATTGAAAATGATTTTCCACTTCAGTATTGGAGAGGAGTGAGCAGTATATGGTAAAGTAGTCTGTCATTTAGAAAATGTTGTGGTGATCACCAAGTATTCTTTAAATTGATCATCTAAATCAAATTTCTTTGTTTCAAAGTAATGCTCAGAAGACTCATAGTTAATCCTCTCCAGGAATACTTGTCTATGAATGTTGACAACATTGCTGTTCAAGGAGAGTGGAGAGATACATTTCAAACACAGCAATACTAATGTGAATGTAGCTATTGATGAAAGGGCTCTCACATTATTTACCAGAAGCACAGGAGGAGCAGGGCTGCCCTATGTAGTCATTTTAGTCATTTGTGAGTAAATCCATTGGTTTCTTTTCTATTCCGAATACAAAGTGTGTAGAGAATTTTATTCACCTATCACTAGCCACAAAGGAAGCCTACAAAACTGAGATACAGACTAACAAACAGGGAACGTCCTGCTGTCTAAAATTTTTAAACAAACTACATAAGGTTTTTAGAGTCTGAATACCGTTAATTCTTTGTGTATAAATTAAATCATGTATAACTAATTGGGAGAAACACATTTATGTTTTCCACATTGTTCTTTGATTTACCTTAGATCTTTGGCAGAAATCCAGCTATTTTATTATTTACGCCACTGAAAATGTATCAACTTCATTGTTTGGTGCATTTATTTAGTGTAGGTTTCCTAAATTGCCTTTGAGTGTTCCTTATGTCCCTATCCATAAGGTTTGCACATTAGTTTCCACTGGGATGACTTTGACCTTGGTGTGTGACCCATGAGGCTATAGCGTTGGTCTGTTATGAGATGAAACTCTCCAAGTGGTCCAGGTCAGGGAGAAAGAGGGTTGTAAGTGATGCTCTTTTTATTTTGTTATTATTAATATATTTTTATTTTACCTTTTATTTTATATTTTATGTAAGTTTATATAATTATTTCATTTGTTACTTCATTATATTACATAAGTAATGACTGTAATGTTCTTGTTTATGTAAAAATATGTGGCATCTGCTCTATAAGCAGAGGCAGTTTGTGCTCTTGGATGTGTCGTGCACAGAGGTGAGATAATCCTTGCTGTGATGCATAGACATAGCTATCTGTAATTTAATAAATATAAGGTCTTTAAAGTCCTTTCTTGGGCTAAGAGTTATATAATTTAGTAATTTTTACTCAGAACATAGCCAAACTGATGGAGTAACATTGGGTCCCTTATCTAACCATGGTGATGCCTTTGAACACTAGCAACACAGCTCAGATTTCCTGGAGGCATAGACATATGCAGAGTTAAAGAAAGACCGTTACTTCAATTTATTTCTGGGCAAACAACATAGAAAAAATACGAAAGGAAGTAGAAATCCAAAACAGTAAGAAAAGAGAGAAAATGGTAAAATCTAAGTCATTCAATCTGTCACATGGTCACGTCAGCCAGCCTATGTCACATGGTCACGTCAGCTGGCCAATGTCAACTGCTGCCCTCTATTTCCCTCAACAGCCACTGCTGAAGGAGCACTCTAGAAAACAGCCAGCAGTGAGACTTTCTCCTTCACCCTCTAATTCAGAGACGATCACTGGCTGGCAGTGTTTTCCTAGCCTAGAGCTATTATTGTTTAATGCCTAAATTTAGAACGATTTCAGTCTGGCTCCAGGATTCTTATACATTCCATAATAACCCTGAAGAAATTGCCCTTTTTTATATAAAAAAAAGGGTTCTATAAAACTCAGCATGCAACATTTTTTTCAGTTATTGTCCTTTCTGCCCTCTAAGAGCTATCATAGCCATTGATAAAGACTATCAGAGAGGCGCATATTCTGCACAGTGTGTTGAAGTTTGTAATGGGGATGAAAATTAGTAAAATAAAAACAACACATACAGGAGTTGGAGTGAAGGCTTGGGGGTTAAATGTGGTTAGTGCTCTTGCAAACGATGGGGATTTGGTTCCGAGTACACATGTACCTGGCACTTCATGCCTGCCTCTTATTTCAGTTTCAGGGGATCCCATGCCCTCTGGCCTCAGGCATCTGATCACACTTGGAGCACATGAATTCGAACTCATGTAACCGTAGACACAAGCACACAGACACAAATGAAATACTATACTTATATTCTCATTTATAATCCTCAATTTTTGAAATAATTCATTTATATATCTATTACACTTACAAATATTTGTTAGCATCTACTACATTTTGTTCCAAGCATTATACAAATCACATCTCTACCCTTAGGGAACATGTATGCAAATAGAGAATATATATATGTGTGTGTGTGTGTGTGTGTGTGTGTGTGCTTTATTTAGGAAAGAAGCAATAGAAGAGCTACTGGAGATAATTTAGAAGAGTTGGGATGCCATGAGGCCTGATCACAGGATGTTGTTTCTGTAGGAAGGCAAGGAAAGCTCAAGGCGAGTCAGTTTCTAAGGAAAACTCTTATGAGCATAGGTAAGAAACATGAGTTTCTAACAAAAATGCTTATGGTGGGCTGGCAGGGACAGCAGGTGTCACAGTGCTGTAGAAAGAAATGACATCATACAGATGAGGAAAGTCTGATATGAAGGAAAAAAAAAACCTTGTGGATGAAGACTGTCTGCAGAGTAATCAGCAAAGAAATAAACAAGTTTATGTTCCTTAGATGTCATGTATGATCGATACTTAAAGGTCTGATTGCACAGACTTTTCTTTTTGCAGGTGAGTGGCCAGTGTAGTATACCAAACTATGCACAATAAGCAGCTGAGTATCAGCGTCATACTATAGATGCAGTTTTGTGAAACTATTAATGACATCGGACAATAAACTCTATCTACAAATACCTCGTTTTATTCTTTGCTCCCCCATATGAGACATGCATAGACTATTCACCTCTACTCATTTCTAGTAGTTATTAACTAATTTTCTATCCAATAAAGTTTATCTATACAATTCTTTTGATTTTGATCCGAAACAGCAGAGACATTGCACATCAGAGAATCCATTGGCTTTAATGATGTTTTAAAAGGGTTCAAACAGAAACTGAAAAATGAGTCACATATCATTCAACAGAAACAACAACATAAAAATTCACTTTCTGACAAAAAGGCAGTGTACATCCAGAGGCATTCATCTGAGATCTGGAAAGTATCAGAGGTAACAAAGTAGATCTGCAACCCAGGAACTTGCACACATTCAGAGCAGGAGGGAGGCAGTGTACAGTGCATATGGGAAGACTACCTGTCTGTTTGGTTGCTGCCTTATTGAGTCATGTGCTTGCTGTGTACCTCAGGCTAATGGAAAGCTCATGATATAGCTATCAAAGTTCTGAACCTCTAGAATTGTAGGGTATAAACCACCATGTCTAACTAAAGGATCATCTTTATTGCTTCGTGGTGAATTGCTTCGCCTCTACTGCATAGAGTAGAAACTGAGAGAATAGGTTAAAAAAACAATTCCAATACTTTTGAAGAGAAAACTCCATTAGCAATTTAGGTTCTTTAAGGCTGTTTCTTGACTTCATTGTAAGTCAGTACAGGCAAAGGCCTTCCCCGACATGGCTAACTGATTCAGTTACTTAATAGCTAGAACAGACGGAATCTATACTTGTTTTTCATTTTCTATGGTAACATGGCAATGGTGTTACATTCCATGCCCAGGCTGTGCCTTCCATGTTACCATAGCTATGTTGTAATGTTTGGTTCTAGGCTGCATCTTCCATGCTAACATGCCTTTGGTGTTATGTACAGTTCCAAGCTCAGTTACAGCATGCAAACCTGTATAATGTCAAGGTGAGAAAGATGAAAAATGTTTATGTCGAAGCCGAGATGGCTAGAAGAGATGCTAAATGAATGAGTCACCTGATGTTTACAGGAGTTTTATAGTCAGAACTAGGGGTAGGGTCTGGAAATATATCTCTGTGCTTAATGATACTTGTGCTCCTGCAATGGGTAAAAGTTTGGCTCCCAGCATGCATGTCAGGTGACTCACAACTGTCTGAAATTCTATCCCCAGAGGATATTAAAACCTCTTTTGTCTTCCTTTGGGTAAACAGCAACCTCAAAGGAAACATTTCCTCCTACAAAGATTCCATTGAGTTGATATTTGTTCTTCCTAGCCAACAAGTAAAAGTTGTTTTGTGAGATGTAGCTAGGGGGAAGGCAAAAGGTATATTGTAGATAGGTCTGCTATAAGCATTCGGCATGTCTTTGTAGACACTTGGTACTTTATTTTAAATTACAATCTTTACATTGGACGTGCCTTTACATATTGAATAATAGCAAACAACTGTTCTTGTATACTGAAAGATGGAACACTTCAATTAGTATAGCATTCATAAATATCATTTCACAACAATATTTTCTTAGTGAAATACAAACTCCAAATTTACACAGCTGAAACGTCCTGTCACAAGGACTATAGCAACAGTTCTAGCACAGAAGACAGAATTTGCCAGTGTTCGTACTACATGCAACTGCTGTCTTAAACAGCTACATCTATCATCTGTAGCCAACTTAGAGTTCTAAACCACAGGAGTGGATAAACTACTTGACCTACAGAAAACTGAGGGGAGATATTTGACATTCTGAGGTGTGATTCTAAGGAATCAGAGTTGCTCAGGCACAGAATCAGGAGAGTTTCTCAGAATATTCTCTCTATTTTGTGTAATGAATGTTCAGACCTGGTATAAAAGATAATTGTGTAAAATAATTTCAATATTCTTTAATTTGCATGGATTATACAACGGCCCTTCGATATTTTGGAGCTAGAGCCAAATTCTACAGAGCAATACCAAGATGTTTTAACTGTAATTTTTTTGATTTCTTAATCATAGCAGTTGAAGATAGTTTCCAAATGAGAAAGTGCAACTGATTACAGGCAGAACTCAGAACAGACAGATTGGATTGGATGAGGTGATCCAGCATGGTGGACAATGGAAGCTGCCTCTGCCTGATTCACTGAGCACACATGAGGAGACAAAGATAAAAGTAGAATATGAAATAAAGGTCTAAATATAATATGATAGAACATTAATATTAAGAAATGTTTATAGTCAAAGGAGTGACAATGAGTTAGAAAAGAAACATACTAAAATGTGTGTGTGTGTGTGTGTGTGTGTGTGTCTGTTATATATGCCAGCATTCAATGTGTGTTCTGGGTGTATGATGTGTATTGTAGATGGTGTGTGTATGTGTTACTTTTTGGGTGTGTTAGTCTTTATTCAATGAGTACACTGGGTGTTGTATATATCTGCAATATGTATTTTGTGTGATGTATGTATGGGTATCATTTGTAAGTGGTATGTGTTGTGTAGTGTGTGTGTGTGTGTGTTTAGTGGAGCTTAGTAAGCAAGAATCTATTTGGTTTTGGATTTCAGCCAAGGAAACTCTTTTGAAGTAACAGCTTTGACTAGATCATAAATAGTCTTTTCATGTACTTATTTGATTCTATTCTATGAATCTCTTCAGCATGGTCAGAAGTTTGTTTTAAATATAGCTTTCTAATAAGCTTCTACAAATGACTTCTGTAAAAATACAAAGTGGAATATTTGGAGGAAACCAGAATAGAAAGAAGAGCACTGAGTGCTACTTCTGACTTTCATAGAAGCTAGCCATCACCTTGTCCTTCTCTGTCACAGGATGCAAAGCTAAAGCACTGGAATTTTCTGGTACACTCTTAAGTTGGCTTTCAGTCATCTCACAAACTATGCTAATCCTTTTAAACTAAGCAAAACAGATGTTAAATGTTCATGAGGTCAAGGAATAAGGCCACACCCAGCCATGTGCATTTAATCATTGTTAATTGTGATTCAGTTTACATAGTCAGAAAAAAAGAGTGAACATGATTAAAAACCATGTGCACTGGTATGGTTGTACAAAAATGTCATGATTAAATGAGTTTCTTAGTATATTAACAGTATATAACTTTTAAGTAGAAGAAAGCAGAGTAGTAAAACTTAAAGACCTTATGCCGAAGTTTTCAGGTTTTTTTCTTCTCCTGGCAGAGTAAGAAAACCAAAAATTCTCCATCAAGGACAGGATCTGCATAGAATAACACATATGGGCAGATCTGCAGAAAGATAAAGGGGCTCCTTCCACATTGCAAAATGCTTCTTAAACCACTTCAGAAATTCAAATGTGTAGAATAGTACATACTAGAATAATCTTAGGATAACCTGTGCATGTATGGAGATCAAGGACAACAGTAGGCCTCAGTTATTATCTTTCCCTCTGCTTTTTAAAATGTTTGTCTTGTTTACGGCTGCATAAGGCAGATTGCTCTCATATAAGCTTCAGCTTTAGGTGAATCTCATCTCTCAGCTTCCCATCTGCCATTAAGAGCTTATCTGGTCATACAGAGGCATTAGACCTTTCCTGGAGATTTAAAGGCAAGTAACATATAATAATGTAAAAGAATGGATCAAGTGCAAAGCTTCATGGTCCACTGATAGAATGCTCATGCAACATGGTTTTCCTGACTTAAGCTCTTGGTAGATGATAGACTGTGCTGAACTGAAGCAGTTAAATTCAGAAGCTTATTGGGGCTTAGAGTTTTTCAACTGTGTGTTGCTATAACAAAATGCCGGAGGCTAAGTACTTTATAAAGAAAAGTAGCTTCCTTAGTTTGGAGTTCCAAGAGGCTAAAATATGTTACAACACTACCAGTAGTGGTGAAGGGGTCCTGGCTGGGTCAGAACATGGTGAACAGGAATAGAAAACAACAGAGTACAGCCATGTCTGGGGGAATGGGGTAAACTAACTTTGTACTACCACATTTGTGATAGATAAAGCCAGCACGAATCCTTCATGGAGTAAACCCCTAAGGGTTAGCTGTGTTTCACTAGGACCTTCTCCTTAAATATTCTGCATCTCAACATCCCATGTGGGGGACAAATCTCCTAATTCCTGAGCCTTTAGGCGAGTCATAAACAATTTCCACAGCATAGCAGGCTACTGCTCCCTGGAACTGAGAAGAAGGTATCAGAACAAGACTCTAGTCTCAACACAGGCTACTATCCATGTAGCTTAATATACATTTGAAAGGATCTCATAGGCCAAATTGTGTAAGTCCTAAAGAAAATCAGAATCTAGTCAAATGACTTACCTAGATCCGGGTCCACATCACAGTTGAAACACCAGTGAAGACAGCTGGCTCTTTTCTCTCTGAGCCTGTCTAAAGAATTCATGAAGAGAAGGAAAGGGAGAAAAGCAGAGATCAAATAAGCATTTCAAACATATTTTCATCCCTTACCAGGTGTCTCTAGTGACAGGACAATTCGGATCTTTGGAAGAGAGGAAGAATGAGAGTATTAAGACTTGCTTATACAAGGGAAGATATATTAATAAAACCACTCTTTGTATCTACAATTCCCAATCTATCAGTTTGAACGCTGTTAGCAGGTTGGTTCTTTTATCCACCGGTTAAAGATTTTAAGATGGGAAAGTATCTCAAAGGAAAGTATATAAGTTTATTGGCAAGCATTCTAGACTCAGGTAGAGAAGGAGCTCTGAGATCTGAGAGTCTCTAAAGGAGTCCTGCTTTTCATTGGTTTGTTATCTCCCTCCTGGTGAATTTCTAGCTCTTTCCTTGGTCCTGAGGTGTCCATGTATGCCTTCTAGTATAGTAGCTGAATCCCCCTATTTCTGTCCAAGAGTGCATAAGTAGCTGCAGGCAAAATGGATCCTGTGTGGGGTGTGGGCTTGGGGTGTGGGGAGTGATGAATACCTTATATTGTCTGCACTCACTGAGTATAGAGTCTGTTTTGGTTCTTCTGAGGTTGTTAGTTTAAAAATGTCATGAGCATAAAATAGTTATGACCTACTGCCTCCCCAGACATCTTACCTTTTAATGCTGTTCCCTCAGGAGTTAGAATTTAATATGAATTTTGTAGGGATTCAAACATTTAGATCATAGCTTAAACCTTTGAGTTGAATGACCCAATCTTGGGTCACAATGAAGAGGAAAAAAGAGCCAGGGGGGGGTGTCCCTGTGACATAATAAAATCCTTATATTATTTCTGCTTTCATTAGCCATATTTCCTAGGCCCCACTGAATACATTTATTAGGAAATCTACATCAAAATTCTTCAGGAAGAGATAATGCTTGAAAAAGATTACAAGTCTTGAGGGCATTTGGAAGCGAGGTAGAAGGGGAAGTGCACAGAAGGGACACATTTTGCTCAGAACTTCCTCTATGTCTGTGCCTTTTCCTTGGCATGTGCACGACTCCCTTCACTTTCCCCCATGCACTCATATTCTGTAGTCATACGCTGTAAATGGACTCTTCATATTCACAAAATGAACTGAGGCCCTGCGATTTGTTGACTTACAAATGATTAATCTTAATGTCTGGTGAAAGCTGGAAATCCTGAATAAATAGATACATTTTACTAGATTAATGTGCAGCAGTTATGACATTTATGTTTCCACTAGGCATTATGCTGTAAATTATGTCAATACAGTAGTTTGTTACAGACTGTTATGATTTTCATTTAATTAAAAAACTTGAGTGGCAGATTTTTTATATTGATAGAAATTATGAACAAATATAGCCAGAGAGACACATAAAACAGAACAAAACAGAAAACTTGACACAGCCCATGAGACTATCAAATAGTAACTACTACACATCCATGTGCTACAAGCAAAGTTAAATAACCTCCTTCACTTGCTACTTATAAAATAGCTAAAAAGAGTTGTGCTTTAATTTCTATGGTTCCCATTGTCTTATTGTTTACAGTGGACTGTGATATATTGTTAGAATCATAAAATTGATTGCATGAGATGAGGTAAGCCAGATTATTTATGGGTTTGGATGGCATTAATGACAAAAGCCATGGTGCCTTGACCCATGTTCTGCGCTCAGTTCATTCAACAAACTTTCACACTTGCAACTTTTGGAACTGGGCATTTAAACTACTCTGTTTTCTTCTCTCTCAGAAAACAAGTACACAGGTCATGTAACCAGATGTTCTACAGCTTTTGTCTCTGGATGAAAAATTCCCTTCTAGACAGAAAACCGGTGCTCATGCAAGTCAAGAAAACAACAATATACAAGACTAAGACAGTTCAGAAATGTATAAAACTCAAGGACCCACCATCAGGCTATGTAAGCAGTTAACAGTGGGGAACAGGAGACTCTCAGGTGGGGCTGCTTACAATTTGTGCAGTCAACCCCAGGAATACAGCTTTCCAGAGCTACCATTTATATTGAGGTTGTTTTTAAAGACCTTACTCCCCCCAAAATGTAATAACACAGACCAAAAAAAATCTATTGAGGAGAACTCTTAAAACTTGTGAAAAAATGTTGAAGTGTAGTTCTCCACAGTTGATGGACTCTGGCAGAAGTGCAGGTGGGATAGGACTCAGTTTTCTTCAAGTGGTTGGCCACTGGGAGTTTGACCATGCCCCAGGGAGTATATGAATGACATGGATACTGCTTGTGAATTTTTGTTGTTTGTTTTTGTTTTCTTTCATCTTTTTAGGGAGTTGAGAGGAATGTGGTCACAAGGGTCAGTAGGCAGAGCTGGGCCCAGAACCAGGGTACTAGGAAGACAGTGGGATAGAGTCCAATAAATAAAATTTCAAATAAAATTACTATGTTGGATAAAAAGAGAAATGAATTTGTACTCTCACATAAGCAACATTTCACCTATGCTTCTAGAGATAACTACAGCAAATCCATTAGTTAACCAAATGAAATTTGTGTAGACTGATTTCTTTGGTCATTCTCGTTGTGGTAGCCAAGGTAATTTGAACACACAACACCAGTCTGCATTCATCCTCCTAAAATTGGTTCTGGTAATGCCTCCTTGAAAAATAATTATACAGCTTCACTCTTAGATCAGGGTTATCCTCGTGCTGGTAGTGATATTTATTAAATTGTGGCACAAAGCAACCACTGTGTACTCCATTGACCTCGGGATCTTAGAGGCATTTAAGAAATAGTACATTTAGTTATGTTCCTCACAGCTCAAGAATACTGTCGAGTTTACATGTTATTTTGGTGTGTTCACTACATAAGGAAAAGCAATGGTAAGAATATGTAGAGACCAGGGCTTAACTCTAGGGACAGGGACAGAACAAAAGATGATCTTTTAAAAAGTGAAATCCTAATCTCTGGGCCAATAAATTGGCTCTGTGATGGAGAAGACGAACTCCTTCAGTTGTTTTGCTTAAGAGGCAGGCCGAGCTACTTTTTGAAGAATATGTTTGCCAAGAATGCAAACTCAAATATCAGCTTGCCTCTTTGTTTCAAGTAAAAACCATGTCCTGTGCAAAAGCAGCTTCTTGTTTGTCTCATTTGCTGTCAAGCCTGGCAGCCTGACTTTGATGTGCAGAACCCACATGGTGAAGAGAACAGACCTGGGCATATTGTTCTCTGAGCTCCACACAAAGGCATGGCTTTTCATGTCTCTGCCACACACAGTAAGGATCTTTTTTTTAAAAAAAAAAATCTAATCTTATTTAAAATATCCTTGATGAAACTCTGTGTGTATTAAGTTTCATTTAACAAAACCTTTGTATACATTTGATAATTCTAGGACAGAAGTTGTGTGCAAAATATACT
>NW_021604596.1:7348025-7355390 GCF_004785775.1 Grammomys surdaster
TCTCTCTCTCTCTCTCTCTCTCTCTCTCTCTCTCTCTCTCTCTCTCTGTATATGTGTGTGTGTGTGTGTGTGTGTGTGTGTGTGTGTGTGTGTTTATGTGTGTATATTTGCATGGTTACTTGAAAGAGGAAGACAAACTGTTATTTGAGCTTTCATGCTTAAGCCAAAAATTCTTTAAACTCAAAAAATTCTTTAAAAGTTAACTAAGCCTTTACTTGAACATCAAAACTAAGAATATTTATTACCAGCAACAAAATCCAATTCTTCATGCCCAATCTAGACTAAAACATCTTAGCTGCTTGAATCACATTCTAGCACTCTTATTACGACACAGGGCTTTATATTTTATTTAACAAAATAGACACAGCTGGATGACTTGGAGTTTTCCAAAAGATCCAATACATGATGCTATGAAACTTTAAAGAGATGTGGGGAAAAGTCCATGGATGGCATTTCAGAACACCCATTGCACTTAGCCATTAAAACTACAACTCCGGATGCAGGATAGCTCAGTAGCTGAGTGCTAGCTGATCAATTGTGGCACCTGGACTTGGTATTCAGGCTTCTGTTCACCCCTATAACTTAAGCTCCACGACAGTTGGAGGAAAGATTTCTGAGGTTCTCAGAATTCAAATTCAAAATGAAGGCTTCCAGACTTGTTGAAAAAATACAAGCCCCAGGCTCATAGGAATGAGTGGAGAATGACTGAGGGGGATACCTTATGTCCTCTGCTGGCCTCTCTATATGTCACACAGAGGCATATCTCCACACATGTGTGCATATACTCACACAAGTAAAATGTTTCAAAATTCATTATTGGGTTTTGTGTAGTACCTAATAGAGATATGTTTAATCCCAATTCAGCTTTTCTACCCAGCCTTTCAGCACTCAGTTCCTGGATAAATGACACACAACTTTTATTGTGTGTTTTATTGTGTTTTTTTTTTTTAACAGCACAAGTGTGGGTAGATATCTACCATTTATTTTTATCAGATTCTACTTTTCTATTAATAACCCTGAGTTGTTACTTTTTATATTTCATCTGGGCTGCTCTTAACTCCAATTAGCCAGACCTCTGGGCCATGCATTCTAGGCTCCTAACCCACAGCATCTCTCCCTTCCTCCTTCACCTTCTTCTCCTCATGGTTCTTCTCTGACAGCCATGCCCAAGAACCCTAAACCATGCCTATGTCTTTTCTGCCCAGCTATTGGATGTCGGCACTTTATTTACCAATCAACAATAACTCGGGGGCAAGGTCACACAGTGTTACTTGGTTCTACCTTTGATCTCTTTCACTCTTTCTTCTCTGGGGCAACTAGATCTCAAGGAACCAGTTAAAATGATGCTGCATTAGAATACAAGCAGGATCAAGCTAGCCCACCACACCTAAGATATTTACAATTAACCTTCTGTTTTACTAAAACTCTCTCATTTACTTTCATGTCACCATAATGTAAGCTGTCTTCAGAAGTGTCAGAGAAACAATCTGAAGGATTGGACAGGAAGCCAAGGATTTCACTTCCTCCTACCTGGCCATACTCCATCTGACATAACCCTATAATGATGTCAGATCTATAACTCTTTTTGCTCTGTGTCAGAAACTGCAAATATTAATTTGTCATTAAGATATTGTGGGTTATTATAGTTGTAAAATTAATTTGTATGTTAGTATTTTAATGTATTTTTATTTATGATTTTAAATTTCATAGATTTAATTTCCAACATAATGAAAATGAAAAAAGAGATAACTCAACCAACCAAATGTTCTTTGTGAACCTCATTTAGCTTATAAACTGCAACAGAAACCAACTATTCTAGTATAAAGTTGGACATACTGTAGATGTTAAATGGAATGTTATGGTTTTAAGAATGAGGAATAATTGCTAGAGTGGTAGGCTTGTGTGGGAACATGAAGGTAAGGTCTGAAAGAATTTTACAATGTGTGAAGAGTTTGGCTGTTGTGCATATGAGTCACTAATATGCCAAGAAGGTTGCTGAATGTAAGCGTTCTCTGATGAAGTTAGTGGCTCACTATTATCATATATTATATATTATATAATTATATAATATATATTATATATAATATATATTATATAATTATATATAATATTATATTAATTATATTATATAATATGTTATATAATATATAATATATTATATTATATTAATATATAATATATAATGTATATTATATGATTATATATAACGTTATTATATATTATATTATATTATATTATATTACATTATTATATTATATTATATTAATATATAATATATATAATATATTAGATTAATTTATTATATTATATTATTATATATAATATATATAATATATAATTATTATATATAATTATATATTATATAAATAATATATAATTATATAATATAATATATTATATTATATAATATATTATATAATAGTGAGCCACTAACTTCATCAGAGAATGCTTACATTCAGCAACCTTCTTGGCATATTAGTGACTCATATGCACAATAATATCTTGTGTTCCTTCCTGCTGTCTCATCTTCCTTATGACACGTTCAGTGAGTGACTCAGTCAGTTTTACATTTAAGGTTTTTGAGAATTTTATACACGAGTACTGTATTTATATCATTTCTACCCCTCCACCTCACCCTTCCTCCTCCTTCCATAGCCCTTTCTCTCTCAAATTCATGATCTCTCCTTTAATTATTATTTTACACACCACATACATACACACCACACATATCACACACACACACCACACACACACACACACACACTCACATACATACCACACAAACCTACACACATGCATACGTAATCAAACCTGATGAGTCTATTTAGTGTTGCTTAGATGTACATGAGTTTAAGGCTGACTGCTTGGAATTAGAGAACCTGTAGAGGATCTTTCCCTGAAGAAGACCTGCTCTCGTTTCAGCATCCATTACTTGCCTTCATTCAGGCACTATAGCTCTTCATCTAGGGATACAGCTTTGTGACATATGTTTGTCTTTGTTGACATGTTAGTTAGTCCTGCTGTGTGGGTCTAGCTTAGTCAGCTACATTGTCAAGATGTAACAGACATAGCCAAATCACAATCTTGCAGCAGAGTTCCTGGTCCTCTGTCTCTTACAATCTTTCTGCCTCCTCTTCTGTGATGTTCTCAGACCCTCATGTGTAGTTGTTGTCTTGTAAATAATGAATGAGGGCTGGGCATCTCACAATTCTTTTCATGTTGATCAGTTTTGGATTTGAGTAATGTTCTTCATGTAATTATCTCCATGTACAATGATAAGTATTTAGCATACAATTGGAAACTACTTTTTGATTTAGGAAAGGAGCAATACCAGGTTCTCCTCTCAAATTCATGCCCCTTTCTTTTATAACATCTTGCATTATATTTGTCTTCCTGTTTCAACTCATTTAATCATGATCAGGACTAGTGCTATAGGTTTGTTTCTCTATGTCTTCCTTCTGTGTGATCAGTCTTGTTTATTTACCTACTTCAACCTACTAATTAGTTCACAAATACCCAGTCTTCACTACATCACTATAAACTCAATCACCCTTAACCAAAGCATTTATAAAACATGGGTGAGATGATCAATCTTAAACTTGATATCATGACCATTTGAAAAACTCTCTGCCTTCAATGACCATGATTATTTTATTCTTTCTTCAATCATCAAAGTAGTTTGCTCATGGGCTCTTGAGCATTAAAAGCACATTACATTTCATCCTTGGGATAGCTCTTCAGAGCAATTCTCTATTCTGATATGGTCTTTGCTGCATCATTTTCTATATATTCAGCAAGAGAATCTCTATTGATTTATATAGTAAATTTTAGTTGTTTACACCCTTCTAATATTATCCTTTCTCATCCTCCTTCATCTCTTGAAAGCATCCTCCAACTTTCATATTTGTTGTTTGTACATGATTTGGTGAGTTTAATTAAAGTTTCTGTTTGTAAAATGATTAGTATAAGTCCATTACATAGTAAATGCTAAATATATGGCATTCAATTTTCTTATTATGTAATGTGTTATAAGATTCACATGATAGGGTCTATTATGCCAGATAGCATACTTCAATGTATTATATAGTGGATAATTTATATAAAGCACATAGTCACAGAATATATGTACAAATTCAGGTGAAATATTGCACATAGTCACAAAAGGTATATACAAATTCAGGTGCAATGATGTTCACATGCAAAGTCATCACTTGGAAGACTGAGGCAGGAGCATTTTAAGGTCAAGGATAGCCTGGGCTTGTAAAATACCAGATTAAGTACTGAAAGACTGACTATATATAAGAGAGAGATCAGAAATGCAGCTCCATTTGTTTCCCATTATGTAGATAGTCAATAGCTTTTGAAGGTAATCAATGAACTGAGAATCTATATAGAATGATGGACATGGAGACATAGCTGGAAGAAGTACTATGTTCCTTCAACTGGAGAGATACTTGGCATGAGAAGCTTGTGCCTGGAGAGGAGGAATCTGAGTAATAAGTTTTCTTTGAGCAAAACCCACAGTTTGATATAGTTAGATACCAGCAAGCCTCTGTGTTCTCTCATTAACTACCAGTCAACCTCAAATCCTCTGTAGTTCTTCTAGGCAGTATGTTTCATCTCTTCTAAAACAACTCAGAGAATTTGAAATATGTGTTTGGGGGGAGTGTGCCCTCAAATCGGAGGTTGTTTGCAAGTAATACAGTGATTTACAAAAGGAAACTACAGTGAAAATCTCTCAGAATGATGGCCAGTTTAAAAGCTGTTAGTAGAACTCTCTGGTAAACAAAATAAATGCCAGCTGTTAAAGAAATACTTTGAAGGATGATGTTGGTTTTCAAAGGAATGCTTTTAAAGTTGGGACAAAATGATTCCATGCTGGGAGATTTTAAGGGCTAGATGGCTCCACTTAAAGCAGAAACATTTTTATATTTTCTTGAAGAGACCTAGGAAAGCATAAACCAGAGAACAATAACAGAGAAAGGTCAAGAACACAGCAAGTTGCGTCTGACCCTACCTCAAGGTCAGTTTAGAATCTGCATAGGAGGACCACATCCATCTGCTTTCTGTAAATGGTATGTTACGTGGCAGAAGACCTGTAGGGCCATGCAAGTGAGATGCAGATTAGGGAAATGGAATGAAGATCATGATTAATGTAATAAGTTCAGGAGAGGACAGAATTGAGAGCAAGTGTCAGGAAGACCCAAGCCCTCTCATAAGCTCCTAGAAGGCAGGATTCAAGCTGAAGAAGTTCACACTCCTTTGCAATGGTTGAAGGAGCTGGTAGGGAATAAGGCAGCCGCCCCCAAGCATTCTGCATACCCCACAAAAGGAAGAGGAAAGTTGCTGGAGTTGGAGGGTGGAGGCACACAGCAGGAGGCGTCTGGTCTAGCGCAAGCTCTTGGTCAGCTTCAGGAATGAGGACATTCTGCTGCAAAAGCCACAGCTGCAGGACAGCTAAGCAGGTGTCAGGGCAAACTCAGCAGTGAGCAGTGTTCTTGTCTGTGTTCTAAACAGGAACCTTAACAAGCTTTTGTACTGGGATTCCAGTTCTTAGGTTGAGTAATTGTCACAGTTGCTAATTTGGAAAAGTAATCAACTATCTGAAGTAATTATAATTCTCCCTCAAGTATACTGAGCCTGAAATTCTTCTTTTTTTCCTTTTTGAAATAGAACTGGAAATAGCAAAATCAATTTTGTTTGTGTCTCAACTATTGAAACTAGCATGGTGCCATAGAGGGAAAGCGGAGCAAAATGTGGACCCATGTAAACTCCGCTAACTTCAGGGCATGACTTTGAAGCAGCAGCTTAAGAACTTATATCCATCTTTAGTGGATTAAATGCTTTTCAACACTGTCTGCCTAGACAACAAGATAGGAAAACAAAAATAAAATCATGATCTCAAAACCTGTGACTTAAAAAATGATTTATTTCTACATTATACTTTAATTAATTAATTAATTAGCCAATCTGTGGTGTGTGAGTGTGTGTGTGTGTGTGTGTGTGTGTGTGTGTGTGTGTAGATCATGGGTACAAGTGTCCAGAAGGACATGTAAATGGCCACCAAAACCAGAAAAATGCTACTTCAGTGGAAGGATCTGAAGTTGAGAAACTTTTTCCCGGGTGTATTTTAATATTATGTACATTAAGGATGCCCTCATTGTTTGCCTGTGTAATGTGAGAGACCAGAGATGAAAATGATGAGAGTTAAAAGTCTTAGAAGACAAGTGTTTTCAAATAAATTTGAAAAAGTGACTAAATGGACCTTTTCCACCCCCTGTCTTGAGTTTTATAGCTGACACATACTTGTCTAATTCCTCAGTCTAGCTTGGCTTAGTCCAATAGTGAATGTTTTTCCTGCCTCTCATGCCCCGAAATACAGATACAGACTTTAGGTTTTTATGTAATATAAACGTTTTTTATCTTCTCTTGTAATATCCGTTTGATTGTTAGAATGCCCAAAGGATGCATAAAAGCAGAAAACAAAAAATAACAAAAACCCCTCTCAGTTACAGCGTGTGACACAAAGCGTAAAATACCTCACAGTAAACTCTGGGACTGACAGTTGTTTAGACACTATTTAAGTAATTCGGTCACACCCTGGGATGCCTTTCAATGCAGCTTTCCATTGCCTTTACTAAAAGTATGTAGCACCAGGTGTCTGTGGGAGCATAATACCGCAAATATCGCCCCTTCTTGCCTCCCCTGGGCTCTGCTGTCCATGTGCAGAGCAGAGCTATGCTTCTGGAGCTACAAGAACTGACCGCTTCTACACTAATGGAGTAGCTTTAGTAACAGAACAGATTTCTTAGAAATGGACAAAGTAATACTAATGCTTTAACACTGTTCAGTGACGCTGTGCTCTCTCCAGAAGCATTCCATCGTCTCCATCAGATTCCTGCCTAGTATCTGTTCTTTCCTTTATTATTCATGCTAACAGAGTGACTGGATCAAAAAGCAGACCTTCAACCAGATGCTCAAGATTTGGACTATGTCCACTTCCACATTCAAAAATTTTCTAATATCTGAGTCCCACCATTATGCTCAAACATATCCAGTCAGTGAAATGGGTACTGGGTTGAAGAGTTTCTTCTACTTCCTGTACAGAGATTGCACGTTATGACTCTTTCTATATCTGGTGTTGGTGCTCCTAATGCAAATCTCCTATAAAAATATTTGACATTTTTTTTACCAATTGTAAGCCTACCTAGCCAAGTTTATATTTTTACTTTATTTCAGTTTTTATTTAACTTTTATTTATTTATTCTCTCTCTCTCTCTCTCTCTCTCTCTCTCTCTCTCTCTCTCTCTCTCTCTCTCCCTCCCTCCCTCCCTCCCTCCCTCCCTCTCTCTCTCTCTCTCTCTT
>NW_021604596.1:7355490-7358676 GCF_004785775.1 Grammomys surdaster
TGTGTGTGTGTGTATGTGTGTGTGTGCACTCTCTCTGTGTATATGTATGTGGTGCATGTGTATGTGTTATTCTCTGTGTGTGTGTGTGTACACTCTCTCTGTGCATGTCTGTGCATGTGTATGTGTTAGTCTCTCGCTCCCTCGTGTGTGCACTCTCTCTCTCTGTATGTGTGTGTGCATATGTATGTGTTTTTGCAGGAGGAGGGGGTCCCACAATTGCCATGGTGTGTGTGTATGAAGGTCAGAAAATGACTTGCCAGTATCTGCTCTGTTCTTCCCCCACGAGAAACTCAAATATCAAACTCAGGTTGTCAGACACCTTTCCTGCTTAGCCCTTCTGGGCCCCAGCTTCTAGTTTGGCGTGCATATATGTGTCCAGTTTCATACCAAACTCCTCATGGGTCCATTGTACAGCCTCGTCTTGATTCTTCTTTGTTAAGCCTGGATTGTGATGTTTCGTCTATCTGCTGCAGTTTTTTACGGGGAACATTTTTGCTTAGTGGAGACCTTTGCTCAGTAGCTGTTTTCATTGAGTGTGGCATTTTGAAAAGCTCCAACCAATGCAGACAAATGAGTCTTTAACCCTCTGCCTGTCTCAGGGAGATGGATGACAACTGGACAAAGTACTCTCTGAAGGTAGTTTGGTCTTCTTCTCTGTGTTGAGATCTCTATATAAGCTCAATTTATGCTACTCCAGTCTTTCTTACCTATATACCACGAGGAAAGGCACTGTGAAGTAGGAGGCAGGAAAGTTCAACTGCTGTGAGCCACCTACGTCAAAATGAGATATAGCGTGTATTAAGCTGGCTTTTGCTTCCTGTGTCAGTGTGAGCTCATAACTTAGAAACTGTGAAGAAGAAGCGATTTAGTTACAACCCTATAGGTTGAATCACTCTCTCCCAGCACAAAGCAGTGGGTGGCTAATGATGACTTGCCACAGTGCTGCTAATGTTACCACTTAGACGAGTCCAGCCTTGTGAGTGGTTACATTTAAACTGAGTACAATGTAAAAGATAGTATTTTCCTCTCATTAACAAAGCCTAGGCCTACATGGTTCTCATGTTCTAGTTGACTTTGATGAGATCCATGGCTGATATCCCCATCACTATCCATGTTGAGTCAGGGGTCAATAAAGTAACACATGAAGTACCTGTAGACCTCACTTCTATATCAATAACATTCTCCCAGAGAATGAATCAGGTTTTGTTTCAAAGTAGATAAAAGCAATGTCATGGTTGCTAGATTACATACTAGGAGTTGCATTTTGTCTGAGTGATAATTTTTAAGCCCATTTCTTTGCTTGCTTGTATGGTAGATGTCTGAAGGCAAAGTTGTTAGGAGTGTCTTCTTTCTTACATGATAGTGTTACATGGCTATTCTCACGCACTTTCCTTCCTTTCTTGGTAATATCCAATGGTAGCTGTTTAAAATTTTCATATACATGTATAAAATCCAGATAGACTTTCACATTTTTTATTCTGCTGTCCATTGGTTGTCTGTAATTATTGCTACTGATGTGAGTGATATACACTCACTTGACCTTGAAGATATCCCACCCCACCACTAAAATATTCAGCTTTTCTCTTTAAAAAGTATATATATATATATATATATACACATACATGCATATATCACCATCAAAAACAACAACAACATCAATGAATGTAACTATTAGTTTTATTGTTGCTGTGACCAAGAACTATTAGTTTTATTGTTGCTGTGATCAAGAATTATTAGTTTTATTGTTGCTGTGACCAAGTACCTGGCCAGAAGCTACTTGAGAGTGGAAGGGTTTCTTTGGGCTCATGTTTTCTGAAGTCCATCGTCAACTTTTCTCAGTTGTGCAGGGAAGAGTGCCAGTTTACTTCCTCGGATCTGGGTGGAGCTGAAGCTCTTAAAGGGAACACTAGCATTCAGATGGCTTTCTCCTTTCCCCCAACCTTTTCTTCATTCTGGGCCACCAACCTATGCTGTTACCATCAGCTATTGACCATGTTACATCTATATTGGAATGACTATTAAGGTGGAACCAATGTAAGTTTTAAAATCAGAAAACACTGTGTGCTAATTGTAGCTTTGTGTTTATTTTATTTATTTATTTGTTTGTTTGTTTGTTTGTTTGTTTATTTTGCTTGTGAGAAGCTAAAACTTTACTGGGAACAATTTGCCATTGTCTTTCTTAATAGTTTTTGGAAGAATTTTTGCTGATAGTACTCCACGATTATTCTTCTCGTACTCCACGATTATTCTTCTCGTACTTTCCTAGGCATTGAGTGAGCTGATTAGCACATTTCCTTATTTAACTGCCAGTGTTAGTGATACATAGCCACAAATCACTTTTACATTGAAAATACCCCACCCCACCACTAAAATACTCAGCTTTTTCTTAATAAAAAATGTGCAAAATTTGTGAAAGAAATATAGAGAGCATCAATAAGCATAATAATATTTTGAAAGCAGTATGAGTTTTATATATATGAATATGAAATTGGTGACTGGAGACTTGCTTGTTTCTGAGAAGACAGTATATGTAAATTAGGAACTCTAAGTCTTAAGCCCATGCTTTTACCTCTGCCTTCTTCTGCATGGAGGGCACGCACAGTGCCAACACGTGAACACATGCACCAACCATTCAGCCTCTTATCCCAACTACCTTAAAAGCATGAAGAGTAAAGTGCTGTTATAAATAGCTTCCAATAAGATAAGCTGCCAATAGATAAATTCCATGGGCATAATGGCTTTTCTGTTTGTGGCCCTGATGCATCCTCTTTTAATTTAGAGTTAGTATAAAATACAGTATCTCACCCAGGTCTGTATGCCCAGTTGCACATCAGAGTAGAGCACTGCCCCAGACACAGAAGACATCATGAGAAATAATGGGATCCAAATGCTAAATTTATGGAGGAAGGTGGAATTGGTTCCTAGAACATATTTTATTTTCCCCAGACAGGGCTGTAACTAGATTCAAGGACTGAAAACAAATTTAAAAACTGATATGAGGCTTGGTACAGAAGTAAATCTTCTATAGGAAAGGTGGGTCTGTTACCTCGAGAGGTGGATTTTTGTGAGAAAAAACAATGGCAACTACTACTAATATGTGGACCAGAGTTGAGTTCAGTTCCTATGAAAAATAAAAAAAATGCAGAAAGGAAGGAAGGAAGGAAGGAAGGAAGGAAGGAAGGGAGG
>NW_021604596.1:7358776-7369608 GCF_004785775.1 Grammomys surdaster
AGTGCTTGCTGTTCTTCCTAAGAACCTGTTTTCAGTTCCAAGCACTTATATTTTATAGTTTCCAATAGCCTGTAACTCTAGCCTCAGGGGACCTGAGGTCCTCTTCTGGCCTCACCAGAAACCCACAGTCATATTGCATACACATACTCATATATACATGTAAATTAGAAAGATATAAAAACAGTGGCTGGAGAAATGGCTTCGTGGTCCAAAGCCGTTCCTGCGTTTGGCAGAGGAGCCAGACTTGACTCCTGGCATGCTTCTGACATGCTTCTGACAAGACAACCATTTCTTAACACCAGCTCAAGAGAATCTGACACCCTCTTCTGGCCCCAGTGGGAATTGCATGCATGTGGTGTACAAACATGGAGACAAAACATTCCTATACATAAAATTAAATTTGAAAGTATATGAAAATAAATCTGAAAATTAAAAAAAACAGATGAGAGAGCCTGGAAGAATGTGAGGTTCTAGACAGGAAAGCTTTTCTAAAGGCTGCCTGCAGCAAATTGACAGAATGCAGATGAAAACCTACAGCGGACAATGAAGCACACAGCTAACAGTATTTATGAAATATAACAGGTAAGGAAAGCAGGTTGTGATATCTCTCTCAGGTAAGTGGGCAGCAAGGATATGGAAAGCAATACTTTCTGAAAAAAATATTAATGTCTGTTTAAGAAAGCAACCTGAAAACTGGGTCTAGTCACTATAGAACAGTAAGATATATACACCCTCAGTTTTAAGTACACATGGATGCATACACACATCAGAACAAGCCAGGGGTTTAATATAATGATGCCTTTGTAGTCCTTTGCACTAGATGTCAGTAAACGGGAATGAGACAAGGCCCTTCACTGGTTTTGCTTATGGAGACACTAACTACTTTAGGTCTTCATTCTCAAGGTACAAAGACAGTGCCTGTTGTCACTTTCCCCATTGCTGCTGCTATAACTTCACACACTGGAGATACTATTTGTGTCTTCACTTGCTATCAATATTGAGAAATAAGACACACGCCTCTTTACCAGAGCCACACCAATTCTTATGACAGACATCCTTTAGCCCAGAAAAATACACATCTAGGAATTCTGAACTATCATACCTTGCATTTAGATAATCCAGTTGCTAACGGATACACTCCAAAAGTTGTTCAAACCCTCTTGTATTTAGAGATTTCCTTAAGCATGTATAAGTCATGTGAATTAAATATTATACAGCTGTAATTTTTCAGGATGACTCAAGGGAGATAAGCCTTAGGAAAGGCATAGAATTTATCACAGCCTTTCTTATATTTATCTTGCAGTTTAGAAATGCTAAATGTAAAATAGAAGTCAATGTGAATTTCTTAACTCTGCTATCAATAGCATCTGTGACTGAGAGTAAATGGAAGAAAATGGACTTTCATTTATTTTAAAGAAAAGCAATATTTAAGTCAGAGTCCGGTTCAATAGTGGCCAATTTTCTATTTTCTAGTTCTTCTTGGTGATGTAAACTGCCATCAACCCAAGCGGTGTCAAAGGTAGAAGGAGGTATTACTATGTTTTACTATGTGTTTCCCTGATCATTTTAACAGGGCCATTTGGCCCTGAAGCACGACTTGACCCAGAAGCAAAATTATAGGATAGAAAGTTGTTTTTATGGTTAATTATCTAGACTGCTAATACTATAATTCACAAGACTGTAACATTAAGCAAACAGTGAGGAAAATATCTCACATCCTTTATCAATGTGTGCAGTGGAACTCTATAAACTGACAAGGGAAGAAGCACTTTGTATATTTATCCCAGGTAAATGTAACAGCAAGTGGTGTGTGTAAAGTGATATCTCTTGTGACATTTTGCATTTCTTAAAGGCATATTAGACTCATGATCTACAAAGATCAAAATGATTTGCAAGCAACTAAGAAGCAGCAGGCACACTCATCAGAATTTTTCTGTGTCCTTATAGAATCCTGAGAGGTAAGTCACTTTATTTGAACTTGTCAGATACATACTCCAAGACTCCCAATTGTCAAGTAAAGTGTTTGAAATCAGAAATATAAGGAAAGTTCAAGACTTCAGTTCTAGCCCAGCTTTAGTGACCTCGAGGCTCTAGTCATCTCTAGTGGAAGCAAGATGTAGGAGAAAGTTCTTGGACTTCAGAGTCAGACTGCAGGTGAACTTTCCTCACTACTCTCTTTTACCAACAATAGGCCTGAATCCCTGGCCTAGGATTTCTGCTACATGTTTTGTAAAACATAGATAAAAAGGTATCTTATGAAAAATTTTTAAAAAGAAGAAGAAAATCATGCCACCTTTAATATGCAATAAGCATACAGAATTTTCTTTAATTATGTGGACTTTTTAGAATGCTTTAAAGGCTGTATTCTGTTCTGTGAGTCTGCTTGAGGTGCTTTGACATACAGCACCCCGAAACCTTTATGAATCAACATTTGTTTGCCTGGACTCCCACAGCTACCCTTCAAAATGAAAATGCTTTATAGTTTTTCAAAACATACACATGATAATTTTGTCTGGTACTTATCCAATTAATAACAATGTTATCAAATCTGCATCAAGTGCATGTAACTAGTTTTTCTTTCTTCCATGTTACTTAGCAACAATTCATTACCTGTTATCTGAAGGGTTCTTTGACAGTCAATGAAGATTCAAATCACAAGAAAAAATTCCAGCTTTAGAGACATTAATATTCTAATGAGTTTATAGACAGGCACTCAGATGCTTTTTACACAAAGATGGATGAAGATCATGGGCCCAGATCAACTCAAACACATAACTGAGGTTAGAATCTCAAGCCTTGTTTGGAGCCCAGAAAAATTGGCAGGTTTCTAATGTCAGCTAATGCAGGGGATTTGGCAATGAGTTAGCAAAGTGGAGCCAAAGTCCTCTTCAAGGACTTGTGGATTTGATTGAATCAAGGATTCAGTCAAGAATCATGATGACCACTGGCCCTATCAGTGAGAACAAGAAAGAGCTGAGGAAAGAGATGGCCAATAGTGACATGAGAAGAAAACTTGGCAAGCAAGCACTGGAGGAAAGACTAGAACAGAACAAGACAAGGATAAAGAGGAAGTTGAAAGCCAAAAGAAAGGCAACAAAACTTCTCATTGCTTTTCTAGAGTAAAGCAACAAAACCAAAATCTTAAAGAAAATATATTTCCCTTACAGTTTAAGAACTGACTTTATTTTGAGAAAAACAATGTTTTTATACCAAGAGAACAATGAATATTTATTAATTTTGCTTTGAAAAATCACCTGTTAAGATTGAATGAATAAAACAAAATCTGACGTCTACAAATATGTTATAGATGAATAGTCTTTATACAAATCATTGATTTGTATTTTATATATTATGTTGCTGAAATTTGGTATTTCATTTCATTCACATCTCCAGAATTGTACAAAAAATATGTTAAAAATCATAGCAAAAAGTGTTCCTGAGTTAGACTTTCTTCATATTTATAAGATATGCAGAGGCCTATTATAAACATACAGAGTGCAGATAGCACTTCCACAGGTTTTAAATGTATTTTAAATATTATTTCACTTTATTTTCTTGAAAGGAAACATTTTATATGTTGAAGAATATTGATGAAGCACTTTTTCTGTAATAGTCTCTTTTACAGTTTATTTGCTTATTTGTGTTGGGGGAGAGTGTGTTCATGTGTGTGCCCTGAGGTCATCAGAACTGTTAGAAAGCACTGTTAACCCACAGTCACCTCGCCAGCATATTTCACTACAATGTGAGTAGCAGATGCAGGCTATCTAAGTGCTGCAGCTTTAGCAAAGGCTGTCCTGCCTCAAGATTGGAGAGGAGGTCTCTTTCCTTAGCTTGTATCCAAATTAAAGATAATAAATGCACCTGAATTGGAGATTCGTGGTGTTGAACAAAAGAAGGATTCAGGGCTGGGTAGGAAAGCAAACCTCATCTGCTCAGCATCTCCTGTCCCCTCTGCATCCCAGACACTCAAAGGGCCACAGCTGTGTCTTCTTACTTTGAATCATAAGCTTAAGTGCAAATTCAGACCAATCTGCACACTGAGAATGGAGCTGTGGGCCTTCTGGGAAACTAGTCCCAGCCTTTGCTTTTTGTTGTTTTCCTTATACAACACTTGATAAATAACTTTGCATCCAAGATCAACACAAAATTAACACTCTATTGAATATCCTCTATTGCTAAGCTCACAATAGTTATTATCAGCAACTTATCAAGAACAAAGTGATACTTTACTGTTTTTATTTTTTAGGAATATGGTATACATGTGTATATAATCTGTACTAACTATATACTAAGTATATATTTGGTACAAACATAATTTGACACATACGGGAAAGTAGATTTATTTATATTGACAAATTTTGGCAAGATACTCTGAATTTCTCAGTCCCTTGAGAAGTTGCTTTAGTTCTATAGAAAGGAGAAACAAAGCCTCGACAGATTAAGTTAGTTTTTGGAACTCTGGAGAGTCTTTGCCGAGGCCAACATGTTCAGAATTCTTAGGGATGTTATTCTGTGAGTTCTATGATTTTGACAGTCTGAAAGTCCAAGGAAGAGGTACATACAACAATTTCTGAGAGGGCCACCCTTTTTTTCAACATAGTTTTGCATATTAATAACTTACATAAACAAGCATACAGATTATGCATCATGCATACACACATATAGAGCAAAACAAGTACTATGTGCTGCTGTGTATGAGTCAAGAAAAGTATAACATACCATTTAATAATGAAAAGTCAACACAGTATTAAAAATTAATATTTGTTCTCTTATCTGTATGGAAAGATCTGGTAGATTAAAAGTCACTTCATGCCAGTGGCCTTTAGGCTTCTGCACATTTCTGAATTAGCTATTTTTACCACTGAGAATTTTTTTACGTCTTGTTACTAGTTTCTTTTAAAAAAAAAATCACAGGATTAGACTTTAACACCACGTTCAGTAGTATAAGATTCTTCTTCAAGAAGAATGATTTTTTAATCCATAAAAACTCAGTTAGTAACCCTCTGAAAAAAAGATAATTACAATTCTCCTGCTTTCATTTTGTGCTACATCTAGGAAATGATTTTTCTAAGATGCATTCTTTATTTTATAATGATAACTTCTTTAATTCCTGGCATTGTGGCTGAGATGAAAATTCCTTTCCTTGGTATATTCTAACTCAATGTTCTCACTTGCTTCTTGAATTGGAGCCATATGGAACCCTCCCTCCATCCCATCATGCTTGTCAAAAGTTTTGTAATCCTCTTGACTACTGGCTTTTCCATGACTGAGACATAGTTACTTCCCCTGTTTGCTTAGTAGAGTTTAATTTCCTGCCATAATCTATTCTTCCAATGATTTCACCCTAATATTGTGTTTATAGAAGATTTTCACAGGAGACTCCTGAAAGATGTTATACTGCTACATACTATCCTTCCCTCTGAAGTGTGGGGCACAGAGGACAAACAATTCGAAACAATAATTTCTATTATCTGTCTAGGTCGACCTGTTGCCATATGTTAAATTGTATGCCTGCGGGTCTATGCCTACAAGTAACTTCTCACGTTTACATCCTTCTGTTATGTAAACCTTATTCCTTGATTTAAAACTATTGGTTAAATAAAACTGACTACAATCAATTACTGGAAGGAGTAGAGGTAGGTGGGTTAGGAGTGACCTGGTTGGAGGAGGGGAAACAAGAGGAGAAAGAGAAGAGGAAAAAGAAAGCTGCAATGAGGAGAGATGGACCATGAGCCAGGAGAAACAGCAAGTATCTGTGGTACATCACTGAGGAGGTAGGAAGGCCAGCAGTTAGATGAGCAGATTAGGGGTTACTCCCCAAGTAATTTTCGAAGCCAAATAAAGTAACCATAGTCTGAGTCTCATTTATTTGAAACGTAGTCAGGGATAAGCTTAAATTGCTTGTTTTATGATTATCATAGTCAATTTCTAGACTCATGAAGTGCGTGTGTGGCCATGTGCTTACATTACAGATGAGGAGGCCAACTTAAAATACTTAAGTTCAATATCACAGAGACAGTAAAATGTAAAATTGGGTAATGGAATCAAGCAGCCCAACCATACACAATAACAAATAACAAAGAATTATTCTCAAGTATAGGTTTATCTGCCATTTTTTCTCTAATGTCTGTCTGCCATATTATCTGTTACCAAGAACTGGGGGTGAGTATAACTATATAAGAGAAGAGAGATGTGTAAAGTAACAGTAACTCTGTATCTTGACATAAGTGAATATATACTTATGGAAACAATATAAAATAAATATGCAGAGCACACACATACACATGTAAATATAAAACATAAAATTTATTAAAATTTAGCAATGACAACATCCTTGAAGGTGGTATTATGCTATAATTAACAAGACGTAACCAAGAGCAAGCGAGGCTCTATGGTGAAGGGCAGAAGACGTACTATTCACTCCAACTTCCTGCAATTATCTCAAACTTTAAAATGTTGGTCTGGATGAGTTAGTGCATGCTTTTAATTTTAGCACTGGGGAGTCAGAGGCAGGCAAATCTTTTTGAGTTTGAAGTTAACCTAGACTATAAAACAAGTTACAGGACATCCAGGTACAAATCAAATTCCTATCTCAAAAAACTGAAATCAAAACACACTCCCTGCCAAATTAAAAACAATCAGAAAAATAAACACACACACAAACAGATACAAACACACACACACACACACACACACACACACACACTTAAACCATAACAACCAAACCAAACAAAACAAAATACAAGAAGAACCAGTCACCCTCAGTACTAGTGTTCACTATCTAGAAGCAATAATCGCTCTGGTATTCTTTATATGATTTTTTTTCAAGCGAAAATGCTTAACTTATCTACTATACTGCTATGATTTTTAAGAAGTCTCCATAAATCTAAGCTATATTAATAGATATGAAACTTAAAATATAAAAAATATTTTAAAACACTAAGTTTTAACAACTGACCACTTGAGAGGAAATGTAGGATCCTTGCTGCTCTGGAAAAATCTTCCCAGTTGTGGAGACAAAAATGGAGATCAACAGAGCACCAGCCTCACATGCAGGCAAGCTTGCTGGAAAACATGGAGACTTGAAACACAAAGGTTGACTGAAGGCAACCACGGCAACGTAAATGAGAAATGTCTCATGTAGTCCTAAGCATTTGAACCTGTGTTCTCCAGTCCATGGTCCTGTTTGGGAAAGCTTAGGATTCTTGGCCTTGCTGCAGGTCATCACTTGGAAGAGGCTTCGAGATTTAAATGCTCCAGTCCCTTTCAGATCATTCCCTGACACTTGCTCAAGATTTGAGACAAACCAGGAGTGATGCTCTGCCTCAGCCACAAAGGTACCAGAGGTGGTACCCAATCTGCAGTTGTTGTTTATTTTGTCCACAACAGACTCATTTCCTTCCTAATATTTGATAACCTTGTCTTTATTTTGAAAGGTGCCTTTCCAAATATACTATCTCACATACAGGTAACCATAAAGATTCCTATATAATTTTATAAATATTGCAAACAGTCAACAATATTTTGCCTTATGAGTGAAGACCTTTTAAGTAAGAAGCATCTTAAAACAAACTCTTTTATTTCATTTAAGCCCTTACCACAAGAGACATGAACTGAATAAATATATATATCGCTTGAATCATTAGCTGCATGCCTGTTTAAAGACTGATGAAACAGCAGTTAGTACAGCTAGAACTCACAGGAAACCGATAGGGAGAATATCAGATCACTGGCATACAAAACCAAGTCATCAAAGACAGTTCTCAGCACACTGGACTCATGCTGCCTATACTGGAGCCTCACAAGAGGCAGAAGACAGACTCTGAACCTGTAGTCATCAGGTTGAAGCACTGAATTCTTCAAAGAGAATTCTAAGTGCGCCCCAGTAGAGAACAGAAAACAACAGAAACCTTAGAAGACAGTTAAATAAACTTATGATAATATGTCAAAATACTTACATGTATTTAAAAATTTTCTCCCATGAACATTATTCAGCTCACAGCCTTCAATATATCCGTTCTCAGGGGATTCAATGCCATCTTCTGACATCCATGGACAATCATACATGCAGACAAAACATCCATATTCTTAAAATAAAAAACATAAATAAAGCATTAAAATAAAAAAGAAATACATTTCAAGAAAACATGAAACCCAGATTAAAAATTGAAGCTATAAAAATTTTATCTAGAAATGGCATATTATCTCCAAATATAAAATAGAGCCTGAGCATATACAACTATAGAAAAATGTACCTAAGTCTTTTAAAAGAAAAAGAACCTGACTTGGTTTCATTTCAAAAATAATTTAATATCGTATTTTAAAATATTATTGATTGCATTAAATGTATAATAAATATTTATTTTTATGTTTAAATCAATATTAAGTCTTTTCTTATGTTTGAGAGAAATGTGTTTACTCATATTCTATATTCTATATGCTTGGGTTGCTGAGTAGTAATCCTGTTATTATTCCATTCACATAAGAGGTCAAAATCAAAGTATTTATTTATGACTGCTAAAGATTTCTATAAATCAAAAAAGTTGATCATACATGTAAAATCATCTCCCCAATATCCAGCTACCTAAAATATTGTGGAATATTTATGAGTGGTGGAAGAATGGTGTAATGTGTATTTTTTGGTTAACAGGCAGCACTGACTGCATATATCCTATAGGACCTGACAACTGTGGAGAACTTGGTTATTCTCCTCCTCTGTCTTAAGCATTTAGCTAATGTCTCTCCTCCAGTGGCTGAAATTTGACTCACTTTACCTAGAGTATACAAGATCTGCACAGTTGGGTGGCTTACACTTAGTTCAGTGCTGTGCTTCCAAAATGAATCTTTAAAGCGTATTCTGTTTTACGTTTCTCTCCCAGACTGCCAGCCATTGAAGTAGCCTTGTATCCATTGCTTTAACTCCTGGATTCATGAAAATTCTTCTTTTACTCATACAGGTTTTTCATTGGTGTGTAAGATTCAGCAACTTAATAATGATATATTTGGAACAGCAGGAGATGTTTCATATATATATATATATATATATATATATATATATATATATATATATATCATCAGCTCCAACCGGTTAAAAGAAAATTTACAGCACTCTGTTGTCTCTAAAGTAAACGAGCTGGCAATCAATTTTCTTAGCAAAATTAAAGCAATACACTATGATTAGCTAGAAGAAGGCCTGTGGTTTTTTTCCTCAATTCATAATGAAAACAACTGCTCTGGTCTAAATAGATCATGAGAAACATGGTTTAGCTAAAACACTAAAGGAAAGATTTATTCTGTGTTAATCAGCACAGCAGAAAAATTCTAATTATCTTATCTGGTTAAGATTTAGAGACCTTACTTTCTGCTGATGTGGTTCACTGTAATGTCTCCCGCATGCTTAATTGCACAGTAGGGTATCCGTCAGTCAGTCCTTCAATGAGAGGATGGTTCAAGTATAGATGGATACTCAACTTCCTTAGACTTTGCTTTTTGCAGAATGCAAATTAATGGAGAGATGGTCATGTAAACTCGACTATGTTCCAAGGTTTGGAGACTGTTGTTAGAGCATTGATTGTTCAATAAAAAGGCCACTTCCTCGGAAAGACTGTTCACGTGGCTTTTGCTAACGTGTTCATTTGTTTCCCCCTAAGATGTGTGATTTCACCTTTCACCTTTCTTTCATTAAGACTTAAAAGAAAACTTAATGTCAAACAGATTCATTTAAAGAAACTCTAACACTCATGGGCAGAACCTCAAAGGCTTTCTACCATGATTGCAAGCCACACCCACATTGCCAGGCAACTCTTAGTCCCTCATCCAATCAGAGTTACCCAGCATGCTGAGACCCATGCTTCATTCTTCCATCACTTCCACCAAAGCTGCGATTGCTGTCTTTGTTATATTTATTGTAAATTATTCATTCTTGAGATCTAATTCTGATGCTGTCTTCACTTGCTGAAGTCTTGGCTTAAGAACTTCTACCTGCCCGGTTTCTCCCCTTGGAACTCACTGATCCTGTGAATCATGGTTGCCAGTGTTCATTCAATAGCAATTGATAAACTTCTAGTAAAAAGAGCTCCTGCAACAAAGGAAGGGAGCTTATTGGAGCAGATAGTCATTAAAGAATGGCATTGCTATATGTTCATGTGGATCCAGGTCTCTGTGTTTTGTCCATGACTCTACCTTTCATTTTTTGAGTGCTTTTAAGTCTCAGCGTCGTCATTTCCAAGGAGATGGGGGTCATTTCCCACCACCACTCCTTGTTTACTTTCTATTTAGAAGGCCATATCGTCTCTTCTTGTTGGATTTAACAAAGGTTTAGTCAACATTATCCTGCTTTGAGTTGTATTCCACACTGCAGGAGACTGACCCTGTAAGTGCCCACAGATCAAACGCCTGAGATTGACCCCAATGAGATCTATGAATGGAATGAGAGAAAAGACAGAATTAGCAAATTCATACACACTAGTTTCTTAGCAACAAGAAGTGGTAGAGAGAAACTTTTGTGTAGCTGAGAAAGAAAAAGCAAGCTGTAAAAACAAAAGAGACAGCAATACCTCCATCCCCACCCATCCCCACCCTCAGCAATTGACAAAGAAACACCTTGCTGGTGATGGGGTTCTTCTATCAGTCAGGGGCAGAGCAGATGGCAGTCCTTTGTTCACCACAGCTTCATGCCTGGCTTGGTGGCCAAAGCTGTTTTATGCCTAGGACACATAAAAATCAAATCAATTCATATCCAGGTAGCAGAGTGAGGAAGGAGGAAGACAGACAAAGACCTGCAGACCACCATGCCACCCCACAGATCTGCCCTCAGCACACAGCACAAACAG